>NC_143039.1:53236114-53438614 GCF_057628025.1 Oncorhynchus mykiss | reverse complement strand
CGCACTGGGCCAGGGACAATGTCTTGCCTGTGCATAAATGCATCATTGTAAATCATTCAAATAAATTCACAACACTTCCTCTTTGAAATGCAAATAAACATTTACTATTAGAGAAAGAGAGATGTGGAGGGAGGGAGGGAGGGAAGGAGGGGGGGAAGTGAGGGAGGGAGGGAGGGAGGGAGGGAGGGAGGGAGGGAGGGAGGGAGGGAGGGAGGGAGGGAGGGAGGGAGGGAGGGAGGGAGGGAGAGAGGGAGGGAGGGAGGGAGGGAGGGAGGGAGGGAGGGAGAATAATGAACCTTTTAGACAAACAGTAGCTAATTATATCTGTCCATAATGAAGTGTCGAACCTGCCACTGTATCCCTGTGTGAGAACTAATGTAATATTTATGTTGCCCTACATTACTAAATGTAGAACAGCAGTCAGTGCTTTATGTAATGACACGTGTAATCTTTATTAAACCTAATATACCCTACAGACCTACACCCTACAGGCCTCTCCCAGTCCTAACCAGAGCTTCCTGAACCTGAAAGCACACAGCTCAACCCAGAACAACACAGTCTCTTTACCCAGGTGTGAGCCCATATAGCCCTAACCTTCTATCCAAGCCGTGTTTACTTGCTATGTAAAAGATTTGCATTGGTATTAACGATGTAGGTATTTAGCCCTGGATCTGTCAAGTGTGGTTTGACTGCTTATCTAAATATAATCTTTGAAGCAATGTAAACCTTAATCCAAATTGAGTCAGCTCATGCACAATGTTAGCTGTCCTAGTGGTTAAATGAGTAACATTTAATTGCCACATAATTCAAGATCTAAATCGACAGAATAACCAGAACCATATAAAGCCCCCTATACTCCTCCTCCAACTCCTCCTCCTCCTCTCATCCCCTCTGTTTCTTTCCCTCTGACTTCACCCCCTCCCCTCGCCTTACCCAACCCCCTTCCATGTGTGGAACATTCCAGCGAGCGACATGGAATTTGGACGAGGCACTTCAAAGAGTGTGTCCGATAGCTCTGCTGGCTGTACGCTCAAATGAATTGTTTGAGCATTCCTGAGGTTTAGCGCTATGCCTTGAAAGAAAAACGCCCACTGATGTAATAAAATAGCAGCCGTGCTGTGAGTGGTGTGTGTGTATGTGTGCGTATGCGTGTGTGGTCTGTAGGAAGCGCCTAGTATGAATGCATCGTACTGCCTCTTTACTACCCTGAGCAGTTGGAAGGCAACTCTGCTCTTCTCATTTTTTTACACAGATTTTATCTTGATCAGCCGCTCATGATGTGCTATGTGGTCCGTGGACTGTGGGTCTGATGATACAGTATGATATAAGTCTGTACAATGTTGAACCGTGTCTAAGTTGCCTACAATATTTACAGCAAGAAAAAACATTATGTCCCTCTGTGTGTTTCTGCAGGAAACATTAGGAAGTGAGTACTACAGGTACTCTAATATCATTATGTCTGACAGTTCTATACTGTTTCAAGTCTCTCTCCCCTTCTTCTACCTCTCTGTCTTTCTGTCTTTTTCTCTTTCTCTTGTTCCCTCACTCTGAAGATTGAATGTGGATCACACATGAGTCACCCCGAGTCACATCTTGAGCTGTTGACCACCCAGAAGGAGGGAAAGCCACAGAAAGCAGGCAGCAGGCCTGGATGGGCTCAGGCTGGGGTGGGCTGGGTACCAGTGCTGGTTGGCCTGGTGGCCGGTGGGCTGGAGGTTTGTGGGCTGAGAGGCCTGGGTGTGTGGGACAAATGGCAGCACATCCAACATCTAACTGGAGCATGGCCTTGTGGGGTAAGTATTTTGCTTCAATGTCAGTTGTATTTCCACAGAGCCGGAGGGGTCTATTACCAGCTCAGAGCCCAGACACAGCCCCTAGTTCAGGCACCAGCCTCAGCCACTTGTCCAGGCCTCAGAGACCTGACCATGTGGTGCAAGGACAACAACCTCTCCCTCAACGTGATCAAGACTAAGGAGATGATTGAGGACTACAGGAAAAGGAGGACCGAGTACACCCCGATTCTCATTGACGGGGCTGTAGTGGAGCAGGTTGAGAGCTTTAAGTTCCTTGGCATCCACATCAACAACAAACTAACATGGTTCAAGCACACCAAGACAGTCGTGAAGAGGGCACGAAAAAATCTATTCCCCCTCAGGAGACTGAAAAGATTTGGCATGGGTCCTCAGATCCTCAAAAGATGTTACAGCTGCACCATCAATCACATATTGACGGGTTGCATCACTGCCTGGTATGGCAACTGCTCGGCCTCCGACCGCAAAGCACTACAGAGGGTAGTGCGTATGGCCCAGTACATCACCAGGGCCAAGCTTCCTGCCATCCAGGAGCTCTATACCAGGCGGTGTCAGAGGAAGGCCCTAGAAATTGTCAAAGACTCCAGCCACCCTAGTCATAGACTGTTCTCTCTGCTACCGCACGGAAAGCAGCACCGGAGCGCCAAGTCAAGGACCAAGAGGCTTCTAAACAGCTTCTACCACCAAGCCATAAGACTCCTGAACAGCTAATCAAATGGCTACCCATACCCAATGGCTAAACATATATGGCTTATTAACCTATACGGTCCAAATAATGACGATCCAAGCTTCTTTGAAAATATATTTAAGAATTTATCAACTCTACAAGCAACACTAAACTCTATTATTATGGTGGGAGATTTTAATACGGTCTTAAATACCTCTATGGACCGGAAAGGAAATCACACTACAAACTATCATCCTCAGACACTTAAGGAAATCATGAATGTCATGGATATATTGGAGTTAGTGGATATGTAGAGACTTGCATACCTTGACCTAGTGAGATATACATGGTGGAGGCTAAATCAAGCTAGTCATCTTGACTACTTTCTTATGCCATTCTCTCTGGCACCAAAAATTGTAAAAGTGTTGATAGGGGACAGAATGCGGTCGGATCATCACATAATTGGCATATATATTACTCTTACAGAATTTCCACGTGGGCGAGGATATTGGAAATTTAATCAAAGCCTACTGGATGATAAATTGTTTACAACTAGGACAGAAGAATTTATAACGGACTTTTTCAGACAACTATAGGTACAGCAGATCCCCTTATTGTATGGGACACTTTTAAATGTGCCTTTAGAGGCAATGCAATTCAGTACTCATCTATAAAACAAAAGCAATTTAGATCAAAAGAGTCCATATTAAGAAAGGAAATTGAAGGACTGACAGTACAGTTAGATAGCAATAAAAACTACCATAGAGACACAGAATAAGTTAGAGGAAAACTAAAAATAAATGGAGGTACTTATTCAAGAAAGATCTTGTGTAATATATTATAATAATAAAGGGAACTGGATGGAATATGGGGGAAAATGCACCAAATTATTTTTCAATCTTCTATATACTGTAGAAATGCTACCAAAAAAATATATTGAAACTTACAAATGATGGAGTCACGCATGATTCACAGAATGATATTTTGAAAGAGGAAGTAAAGTACTTTAAGAATATGTTTTCATTTCAGTCTCCTCCATCTCTGCTAACTGAAAGTAATTGTATGGATTTTTTCCTAATAATAATGTAAAATGAACATCTGTACAGAAAGACTCATGTGAAGGCCAAATTACAGAGGAGGAACTTCTTGATGCAATTGGGGCCTTTAAGGCTGGGAATACTCCAGGGCTGGATGGCATACCAGTGGAAGTATACAAAACCTTTTTTTGATGTACTCAAAGGACCATTATTAGCATGTTTTAACCACTCCTATATAAATGGTAGATTATCAGACATGCAACAAGAAGGTCTGATATCATTATTACTGAAACAGGACCCAAGTGGTAAATATAAAGATCCAGTCCATAAACACCCTTTTCTCATCTGGACTAACCACCGCAATCTGGAGTACATCCGGCCTGCGAGGAGACTGAACCCTCACCGGGCAAGGTGGGCCATGTTCTTTACCCATTTGTTTTCACCCTGTCCTACCGACCAGGTTCCCAGAATGCTAATGGCAGACGCACTGTTCCAGATGTATGACACAGAGGAGCGGTCCATAGATCACACTCCCATACTTCCGGTCTCCGGTGGTGTGGGAGCTGGACACGGACATAGAGCGGGCGTTACATACAGAGCCCACTCCCCTCCAGTGTCCAGCTGGGCGTCTGTACATTTCATCTGATGTCCGCAACCGTTTGATCTATTGGGCCCACACGTCACCTTCCTCTGGTCATCCGGGCATCGGTCGGACAGTGCGCTGTCTTAGTGGGAAGTACTGGTGGTCCATCTTGGATAAGGAAGTGAGGGTTTATGTTTCCTCCTGCTCTGTGTGCCCAGTGCAAGGCCCCTAGGCACCTGCCCAGAGGGAAGTTACAGCACTTACCCATTCCACAATGGCCGTGGTCACACCTATCGTGGACTTCCTCACGGATCTTCCTCCCTCACAGGGTAACACCACGATCCTTGTTGTTGTGAATCAGTTCTCTAAGTCTCCTTCCTTTGCCCGGTCTCTCTACGGCCCTACAGACTGCAGAGGCCCTGTTAACACACGTCTTCCGTCACTACATGTTGCCTGAGGACATAGCGTCTAATCAAGGTCCACAGTTCACATGAAGGGTCTGGAGGGCATTCATGGAACGTCTGGGGGGTCTCGGTCAGCCTTACCGAGGATTTTTCACCCCGAGAGTAATGGGCAGGTGGAGAGCGTAAACCAGGATGTGGGCAGGTTTCTGCGGTCTCATTGCCAGGACTGGCCGGGGGAGTGGGCGGCGTTCTTACTGGGGTATCAGCTGGTTCTGGCACCTTGGCATCAGAGCCAGATCGAGGCTCCTGCGGTGGACGAGTGGTTTAATCGCTCGGAGGAGACCTGGGACGCCGCTCATGTACATCTGAGGCGTCAGAAGATGGTGCCGCCCGACACCGCAGTGAGGCCTGGGGGACCGGGTCTGGCTCTCGACCCGAAACCTGCCCCTCCGCCTGCCCTGCCGGATGCTGAGCCCGCGGTTTGTGGGGCCATTCAAAGTCCTCGAGGGGACATTGAGGGGGCCCCGCCGTATACTGTTCGAGCCATACTGGACTCGAAGCGTCAGGCAAGGGGCCTCCAGTACCTCATGGATTGGGTGGGGTACGGTTCGGAGGAGAGATGCTGGGTGCCGGTGGAGGACATTTTGGACCCTTCGTTGCTGCTGGCGTTCCACCGTCTCCACCCAGATTGCCCTGTGCCTCATCCTCCGGGTCGTCCCCGAGGTCGGTGTCGAAGCGCTGGTGGAGCCGTGCGTCAAGGGGGGTACTGTCACGACTTCCGCCGAAATTGGTCCCTCTCCTTGTTTGGGCGGTGTTCAGCGGTCGACGTCACCGGTCTTCTAGCCATTGCAGATCCACTTTTCTTTTTCCATTTGTTTTGTCTTTGTTTTACACACCTGGTTTCAATTCCCCAATTACATGTTCATTATTTAACCCTCTGTTTTCCCCATGGTTTTTGTGCATAATTGTTGTATGTATGTTCGGTCTGTTATTGTGGGCTCGGTATCACGACATGTTATTGGAATATTTTAGTAAAGTTACTTGTGTTACTCATCTCTGCTGTCCTGCGCCTGACTCCTCTGCACCAGCTACACCCAGACCACTACACTGATGGAGATTTGGACATACTCGGTATACAATTCCCAAACTTAAAAAATTATCTCACTCCAATACATTTTTATAGAAAGTTAGCAAAAATAGAAAATATCTTGCTACCATGGAAAGGAAAATACCTATTTGTGGAAAAATCACCCTGATTAACTCTTTAGTTGTATCACAGTTTACCTATTTGCTTATGGTTTTGCCTACACCTAGTGACCTGCTTTATAAATTATATGAACAAAAAAGATTCAATTTTATTTGGAACGGAAAGCCAGACAAAATTAAAAGGGCCTATTTATATAACGAATATGAATTCGGTGGGCAGAAATGATTAAATATTAAAGCATTAGACCTCTCACAGAAAGCATCAGTCATACAAAAGTTATACTTAAATCCAAACTGGTTCTCTAGTAAATTGGTAGGAATGTCTCATCCTATCTTCAAGAATGGCCTTTTTCTCTCTGTTCAGATTACACCTGCTCTCTTTCAGTTGTTTGAAAAGGAAATAATCTGCAAAATACCGTCATTTTTTTAAACAAGCCATAGAAAGTTGGTTGCAATTTCAGTTTAATCCACCTGAAAAGACAGAAAAAATAATGCAACAAATATTGTGGTTAAACTCAAATAGACTAATTGATTAAAAAAAACATGTTTTTTGAAGAAATGTTTGAAAAAGGTATAATTTTAGTGAATGATATCATAAATAGGACTGGTGGAGTTATGTCACACATGCAGCTAACACAGACATGGAAATGTCTGCTCTACCCAAAATTACAACCAATTAATTGCAGCATTACCACAATAATGGAAGAGGCAAGTAGAAGGGGAAAAAAGTAAGGAACTTGTTTGTCGGCCCTGTATTAAAGAACATAAATGGTTAAAGAAAAGTGTGATAAATAAAAACATTTACCAATTTAATTTAAGGACCAAAAAACTGACAGCTGTGCCATATAAATTGCAAAATAGTTGGGAAGAGATTTTCGATGTACCCATTCCATGGCACATGGTTTATGAATTGATAAGCAAAACAAAGCCGGATTCAAAACTTCATTTTTACAAATTTAAATTACTATACAAAATTCTTGCAACTAATAGAATGTTATATATATGGGGAATACAATCTTCCCAGCTCTGCAGATTCTGCTGTGAGGAGGCAGAGTCATTAGATCATTTATTTTGGTACTGTTCATATGTAGCTCGTTTTTGGTCACAGGTCCAGGAATGGCTGAAGAATTGCAACATTTGCTTAGAACTAACACTGCAGATAGCAATACTGGGTGATTTGAAAAGCCATAGTCAATCAATCAATAATATAATAATTATTTTAGCAAAAATGTTTATTTTTCATTTACAATCTGTAGAAGCTATGAGAATAGAAAGGTTCAGTACTTTTGTGAAGCATCACAGCACAGTTGAAAAATATATGGCAAATAGAAATCCAAAATGGATGATGTTGAGAGATAGATGGGAGGGGATGAATGGAGCTGGAGAGTGGAACAATTAAGATAAACAATGTAAAACATACGGGGTCTGTAAAATGTATATAGGTTCAGAAATGTTGTGAAATAGCACAGTCACAAATAGAAATCAAACTGGATGGACATCAGAAATAGAGGAAGGACTAAAAACAAACAAAATATAACTACTGTAAAATAGATTGTGTCTGTAAAATGTGTATAAGATGTATAAACTGAAGGTAGAGGCCTAAGTGTTTATTAGTTTACTCCAAATGGGGGATCGGTGGTAAGGTTTGCGAGGAATAATAAAGGAATATTCTTTAAAAAGTATGTATCTATATAGGTATGTGTATGTATATATGTGTATATGTAGGCATACTTGTATGTAAATGGGTATATATATTCACCCCCCAAAATATATGGGGGATTGGAAATGTTGCAGACAATTACATTGATGGAAGCAACAATCTTTCCGCAATATTAAGCTGATCCACCCATTAGAAAAAAATACATAAATAAATAAATAATGGCTACCCAGACTATTTTCACCCCCCTGCTCTAAAATTATTAGTTTTTTCTGAAAACTGCATCGTTGGTTACGTGCTTGTAAGTAAGCATTTCTCTGTAAGGTCTACAGCTGTTGTATTCAGCGCATGTGACAAATAACATTTTATTTGATTTAGTCCAGGCCCCAGGCCCAGCCCAGTCCCTAGTCCAGGTCCCAGCCCCAGGTCCAGCCCAGCCCCTAGTTCAGGCCCCAGTCCCTAGTCCAGGCCCCAGGCCCAGCCCCTAATCCAGGCCCCAGCCCTAGTCCAGGCCCCAGGCCCAGCCCAGACCCTAGTCCAGGCCCCAGGCCCAGCCCCTAGTCCAGACCCCAGCCCCTAGTCCAGGCCCCAGGCCCAGCCCAATACCCTAGTCCAGGCTCCAGCCCCTAGTTCAGACCCCAGCCCCTAGTCCAGGCCCCAGCCCTAGTCCATTCTCTAGCCCAGCCCCTATTCCAGGCCCCAGCCCCTAGTTCAGGCCCAAGCCCCAGCCCCTAGTTCAGACCCCAGCTCCAGCCCAGCCACTAGTCCAGGCCCCAGCCCCTAGTTCTGGCCCAAGCCCCAACCCCTAGTTCAGACCCCAGCCCCACCTCCAGCCCCAGGTCCAGCCCCACCTCCAGCCCCACCTCCAGCCCCACCTCCAGCCCCAGCAGCCTTGCTCATGGAGAGCTGTAACAGCCATGCAGTCATCCTAGTCATCCTAAAGGTTTGCACACATCGCACCAAATGTGGATCTAGCATTCATCTCCCGATTGTTCAGTGTCCGCTGTAGATGTCTGACAGCCATGATTTTTCACTCCATTCTACATGTAAATTCGGTGTGAACTCAGTGCGCAAATGAAGTACTCTTCGCCAGCAAATGCTATTGGTGTGGCTGAGCCCAAACCTGAAGAGTCTGTAGGTGAATGATGTTGAGCTTGAACAGCATTATGGAGATGAGTTTAAAATCAGCTTGTAGAAGGTTGTCCGCTGTTCATTAACTAAATGATGTGGGTGAAAAAGATCCACTCTGTCCAGAAACACCGACCTCCAGCCACTCAGAGATCTAAGGAAGACAGGCTGGTAATTAATGGATGTACTGGCTATTTTATGTGTGTGTGTTGTGTGTATGCGTGTATGCGTGAGAACCCTGCAGTTGCAGTGTGTGTGGGTGTGTGTAAGAGGGGTGGGAGGGAGCACCTCTGTAAGGAGAGGGGAGAGGAGAAGGGGCCCGGTTCAGCAACAAAGAGCTGAGTTCAGCGGAGAGGCCCAGGGCCTTAAGAGCAGTCCCCCAGGGACGTGGGAGGGAGGGAGGGGGAGGAGGAAGAGGTAGGAGGAGGGGGGGCTGGACATTGTTCTCCTTCAATGCTGATGCTGAACGCAGGTCTAATTCCAGATTCACTTAGTTCCATTCAGTTCAGTTCCACATTAAAAATATTTAGCTTCATGAAGACCAACAACATGTCCAGTTCCATGGTTGTATCATAATTAGCATTATGACCAATCTATTGGATTTTCATTTGTATATAAAAGTAGCCATACTTATGATGCTGTGTACCTACATGACGTGTGTTTCAATCTTTGTGTATTTTAAATGGATACGGAGCCACCTAGACCAGAAACAGACCCAGATATCTGGGAGAGAGAGACAGAGCGAGAGACAGAGCGAGAGACAGAAAGAGAGATGGAAAGAGAGAGAACATGGGCCGGCCTTGCCTCCTATAGGCAGAGTGCCACCCTTCCAGACACAGGGGCTGGCATCATGTACAACCATTCATCTGCCAACACAAATGAGAGAAATGTGTTTACCCAGATTAAACAGGAGTGGTATCCTTGACACCTCAACACTACCGAGATGTCATGTTCCACCCAGCCTTGGTATAAACTGGGATAAAATAAAATAAAATGATGGAAATGTTTGTTGAAACAATCTAGAATGAATCATTTTAACCCAAATTCATCTCTGTTTACTCTTTACTCCTATTGAATTACCTCGATGCAGAGATACACGTTGGGTTTTGTTCCGGCAACACTGAACTATAATTAGATTTAACGGTATTATATATTTAGGAGCTTCTGCCTGCCTGGCTGGCTCAGAAGGATTTCAGCTCCCTATCCGATAGATTAGCGGCATCATATTTATATTACAGAGCTATTATGTTGCTGTCTGACTGACTGTTAGCAGAAACCATAACAACACGAATGCGTCCACAATAAAAATATACACTATCCTTAGGTCAATGTGTTAATTTAAATGCATTATGTTTCCAGAGCCGGTCCAATATTTATTCAGGTCAGACTCTTTTTTTATTCTGCTCAATTCATTTAGACTGTGGACTGAACGTGAATAGCTGTACTTCAGAGAACAGCAGCATGACTTTCTGTAGTGCTCCGATAAGCACACACGCACTCTCGCTCTCTCGCTCTCTCTCTGTTAAAGGAGATCATGGCAGTTCTGAGCTGTTAATTGTTTTGTTTGGCCTCTTATCTGAGACTGTCTGAGACCCGGAGGTTACGGTTTTATTTTCTGAAAACAAATATAAACAACATAAAGTGTTAGAGCCAGCCAACTTTCCAACAGAACAGCCTACAGGGTTCAATAAAGGACCAGATGTATTGTGCTTTATTGTCTATTATATCGGGGGAAAGAGAGAGACAGAGGAGAGAGAGAGAGAGAATGAGAGAGAAAGAGAAAGAACGAGAGGGATAGTGCAAGCGAAAGACAGAGAGGGAAGGAAAGAGAGTTTTAGGGAGCAAGGGATGGAGAAAGGGAGATAAAAGAGAGAGATATTAAGGGAGAATCCTGCAGATTAACAGAGGTGTTTCAGGACTCCGACCCCACAGGGGACTTCCACATCACTGAGCCACATGGTTCAAAGTTCATCATCTGGATATTTTTAACTATTAGAAAAGGTCCCATTTAGCGCTGATTGGGGTTACACCAAGCCCCGAGACCTGTGACCCTTAATCCTACCGCAGTCATGTGGCCTTGGGAGAGTTTCTGCTCTCTACCTCTCTACTCCTCTCTCTGCTGTGAGTGCTAGTCAGCCAGCCAGCCAGCTCTGACCAAGTGGTGGCGAGGTGACACTTCATCTACAAGGTTGTGTGTTCATACAGTGTTGTTCATATAATAACACAGTGTTAATAACAGGTTTTGTGGAATGTGTACTCTAATTAAATAATGTATGGTAGGGATGACACTGAGGGGACGCTGTTTTTCGCCATGCGGTTATAGTTGTGGTCCTGTAGACTACATGGATAGTCTTCAAGATGGACAGGGTGTAATGGTCTACAGATGGCGCTCAGCGGTCGGCTCGGCCTGCAGACGAGGAGCAGCGGGAGGCCAACTGAAAGCTGCTCCACATTTTACTGACTGAGCCCCATGTTACTGAGCACCACATCTACATTATTGAGACCGGGGCAGGAACTAACTGGAGCCTCACATGGCTGACTGCGGTACCTGACCTGCCACATATCTGAGCCCAGCCTCCACCAGACCTACGCCAGACCCTCGATCCACCTGGGTTCAAACCGTGTTTAACATCGTTCAAATCTAAGAGCGTTTGTTTGAACCTACCTTGACTGTCAGATGGGTGGGGGTTTTGCACCTAGGGGACTATGCCATTGGATCCATTGCACCACGCAAGATCAATTAAACACAAATTAAATGTTGGTTTCAGATACTATTTGAACCCAGGTCTGGCTTGCCCCACCTCCAGCCGAGAGCAGACCAGACCATTAAAGTATACGGCCATAGAGCCGGGTGCAGCAGGGAGGCATTAAACACAAAGTACTGGACAGTAAAACAGCCAATTTGTTCAGTGTCCTGGCTTCCTCTACAATTAAGTCTGTACAGCTAAAAGGCTCTACAGTCTAGTTCTACGTACCCTAATCAAATGGAGCTACGTAGATCCGTTGGTGTGGACTGTGAAATCACTGTGAAATCACTGTAGAAAGTTGTTTCCTCCACTGCTAACGTGAGCAAGTGTTAATTCCGAATGTTCTGCCATTGTAACATGGATAATGGTTCTATACTCATTGTATATAATATTTTACATGGACAACAAACCATTATTTATAACAAACCATTATTTAAAAGATTCAGATTATATTGTGGGTCGTGGTCACTCACTGCTCTGGTGTAGTTTGTGAACATTTAGAAACATGTTAATTGGATTACCCTCCAGAGTTTTGGGGAAGGCAGGGCTCAGATTGGCAGAATGGACTGTTTATTAATCAGACCCCCTCTCTGCCTTGGGGGGGCCGAGGGGCTGATGGGATATGATATTTGTAAAACCAGGGGTCACTGGGGTCACTGCGCCCTGACTCCTGACTTCTAACCACTCAACACACAGAGCTGCTGGATAAAACCTGAGCCAAAGTTTCAACACCTCACTGCCTGGACAGCCCTCCACAACACACATCACCCCAAACCTAACTCTAAACACAATCACTAGTAATCATCAATAGCAGCTTTTGACGATTTGAAGACTTCAGATGTTACTAGTTGATTCATTGAGTTTTGCCATGATCAGTCCCTATCTTTTTGAGAAGGAATCAGGGATGATTATCAGGTTTGTGGAGAAGACAGGAAACAGACTGGCGGACAGACAGACAGACAGAGGCAGCCCCTTGATCCTGCATGGGGAATTACCTATTATCCTCTCTGCTAATAGTCTCAGTCAGACGCCGGTCTCTCTGATTACAGAGCAAGAGGGAAGAGGCAATAGGCAAAAGGGCCCTCGAACGAAAACAAAGGCCAACGGACAAGACATCACAGATCCTCTACAACAACACTCGAGACAGATATCTCCTCACGGGGCTGATTCCTTTGTTGTTGTTTCACAGGGTGCTGAGTTGTAATCAGACACAGTATCATTAGAGAAAATAACCATCAAACACTTTCAGTAGAGCCAGAGCTACTTGAAGATGTACGTTAAATGGCTCCTTGGCTTTTAGATTTGATACAGGTCCGATTTTTTTCCATATACATTTTAACTAGTTTGGGCGAAAGTGTAAATTCAAGCTGCTATTCAGAGGCATTTGAAGAAGTGTCAATGACAGTTGAAATATTTACGGCAAATACGTGCGGCACAGCAGAACGGGCATTCAAATTCATGGAAGAAAAGTAAACTCTGTAAAGCGACAGTGAAAGGAGAACAGTGGATCCTCGAGAGCTGCCCTGCTTAGAGAAACGCGGAACACTTTTAAGACCAGGCGGACTTCCAGCAGTTAGTATCTAGTTAATGGAGCAGAATGGTTTTATCTCTCTCTCTCTCTCTCTCTCTCTCTCTCTCTCTCTCTCTCTCTCTCTCTCTCTCTCTCTCTCTCTCCCTCCGACTCTCTTTGTCTGACTATGTCGATTCAATTCAATTCGATTTAAGGGCTTTATTGGCATGGGAAACACATGTTTACATTGCCTAAGCAAGTGAAATAGATCATAAACAAAAGTGAAATAAACAACACAAAAATGACAGTTAACATTACACCTACAAAAGTTCCAAAAGAATAAAGACATTTCAGATGTCATATTATGTCTATATACAGTGTTGTAATGATGTGCAAATAGTTGAAGTACAAAAGGAACTATAAATGAACATAAACATAGGTTGAATTTACAATTGTTTACAATTTGTTCTTCACTGGTTGCCCTTGTGGCAACAGGTCACCGATCTGCTGCTGTGACGGCACACTGTGGTATTTCACCCAATAGATATGGGAGTTTATCAAAATTGGATTTGTTTTCGAATTCTTTGTGGATCTGTGTAATCTGAGGGAAATATGTGTCTCTAATATGGTCATACATTTGGCAGGAGGTTAGGAAGTGCAGCTCAGTTTCCACCTCATTTTGTGGGCAGTGTGCACATAGCCTGTCTTCTCTTGAGAGCCAGGTCTGCCTTCAGCGGCCTTTCTCAATAGCAAGGCTCTGCTCGCTGAGTCTGTACATAGTCAGAGATTTCCTTAATCCTGGGTCAGTCACTGTGGTCAGGTATTCTGCCACTGTGTACTCTCTGTTTAGGGCCAAATAGCATTCTAGTTTGCTCTGTTTTATTGTAAATTCTCTCACAATCTCTCTGTCTCTGCCTCTCTCTTCCCCTGTCCTTGGATTGAAGTGTCTTTAACAGAAAGAAGAGGAGACTGTTTGGTTGAGGATCCTGAATTAATTTGTGACACTATGAAACAGATCTACAACAGAGACCAGCGGGCAGATGCAGCTCTCCATTAGCCTCAAAACACACAGCTGTCAGTCCATGGCCCCTCCTCCCTCCCCAACACCCCTCTGTTCTATTCTGGACTCTGGACTCTCCCCTGGTTTCATGCCTGACTTCATGACTTCAGGCTGCTGCTGTTGAGAGGAGGAAGATCTCATTGTGGGGGGACTGGGGGAAGAATTGGGGGTTCAGGCTATTGGTGGGGTGGGGTGGGGCGAGGGAAGGTTGGGTTGGGGTGGGTGGGTTGTTTTTGGGTTGGGGGGTCTCTTGGACTTCTTTTGTTTTCCTCTCCCTCAGATGTGCAATCAACACTTGAAGAACATCTCTTTTCATCTGAAGCCTGCCAGCTGTAAAACCAGTCAATAAACCAATACCCCCTCTATCTCCCTCCCTGATCCTCACTCCCAACCCAACTCACTCCCTTGCCTGTGAGAGTTTCCCCCTTACTCCACCCTTTCATCTACAGCCCTCTCATCCCACCCACACCCCACCTCTCCTTTGTCTTAGCATCTGGATCCGGACTATAAGTAAAATCAGCACCGTGTAGAATAGATACCAGTCTTGTATAAAAGTAGAGTCCAGTCTAGACTGCAGTGGAGCACTGGAAGGGTCTCCGATCTGAGTTGAACCTATATTCTCCTGCTGCTGGTGCTGGTAGGGAGCTCATACGGGCTAGCTCCACTGGCCTGGTTGATGTTTGGACTGACTGGGCCCTCCTGGTGGGAAAGACTATGGCCTGGGGGCTACATGGCTGGTGCTCCCAACAGAGAGATAGCATTGATCCCTCCCTCCGGGGGCGTCCTGCCCCCACAAGCCTGATCTGATTCTGAACAATCTGATTCTGCGTCAGTGGGCCTCAGAGCTGAGTGGGCCTAGTAGAGCTTGGCTCCTCTTCTGTGACACTGCAGCCCCTGACGTCCTCCAGGAACGCAGTCAGATGTCCAGCATACAGCACACCGCATCTCTCTGTGGGTAATCCGTTGTCCTCCCAGACAGCAGCTTGTTAAACCTCCAGGCCGGAAGGTGTTTATGTGTTTAGGTTTCTAATCTCTGGTGTTCCTGGAAAGCCATTCCGGAACCTGGTGGTTTTCTACGAGGTTACCAGAGGAAGAGTGGAATAGTGTTCTCTCTACAATAAATCCCTTTCTGCCCTCCCTGTTCCCAAGGCTGAGCTCTAGCAGTGATCAATGTGATGCAGTTCACTGCCCCCCCCCCCCCAATCTCCTATCTCCTCTTCCTCCTCCCTTCTCCTTTCTCACTCTCACCCTGTTCTTGAGTGGGAGAGACAGTTTCCTGCTCAGCAGAAAGAAGAAAAAAGAGCTTTGTCAACTACAAAGGGCTGGCAAAGCCAGACAGAGGAAATAGAGGAGTGTTTGTTGGCCTTCTAGTATTAGAGACCATTTAAACAGAATGAGACTGTAAAAATGCCACAGCTTTAATGGGCAGCCACAGGATGTGTGACCATAAAACTAACTCCCCTAACCTCTACCCCCCCACTGCTCCACGCATAGCCCCCACCCTCCCGCACAGACCAGCCTCCTCTCCAGCCCTTACTGAGATGAAGGCATAGGAGACAAACGATGGGACCGCTAAAACAGCGGTTAGACCAGACTAGCACAGTGATACTCCTTGATGTGAGACCATCCTTCATGCTTCCTTTAGAAGTATTATAAAACTCTAGTAGCAGAACCATGTGACTGTCCCCATTCACCCAAGGCCCACTACCACCCAAGGCCCACTACCACCCAAGGCCCACTACCACCCAAGGCCCACTACCACCCAAGGCCCACTACCACCCAAGGCCCACTACCACCCAAGGCCCACTACCACCCAAGGCCCACTACCACCCAAGGCCCACTACCACCCAAGGCCCACTACCACCCAAGGCCCACTACCACCCAAGGCCCACTACCACCCAAGGCCCACTACCACCCAAGGCCCACTACCACCCAAGGCCCACTACCACCCAAGGCCCACTACCACCCAAGGCCCACTACCACCCAAGGCCCACTACCACCCAAGGCCCACTACCACCCAAGGCCCACTACCACCCAAGGCCCACTACCACCCAAGGCCCACTACCACCCAAGGCCCACTACCACCCAAGGCCCACATCTAATAAGGAATAATATATCCATTCATGGGAGTTGTTATGATATATCATTAGAATCATGTTACACCATGTAGGGAAACTGCTAATATATCAACTGGAATGACCTCCCAGAACTAGTAAATAGAGAAAAGCCAACAGGCAGTGTTGTCGTGTCTGGGTATAAAAGCTGAGTGTTTGAAGTCCAGAATTGGATGATCATCATGATGACTCAGCGCTGACTGACCCAGAATCCTCACCGTTTCCCAGTGGGGCCGCAGTGGGGATGTTGCTCCATTCCTCTCTGTAATTAGAAAACAACTGTCACATGGTACAGAGTGCCACAAGGAAACTGCCTGATAACTCACTCTACTTCTCCTCACGCTTTCTCTCCTCACCCACAGCCTCCTGGGTAGTTGTACAGTGGACACTTGTTTGGTTAGAACAGTATTACAGTCAACTCCAATTACAACATTAATTAATCTGTGGAGCTGGTTATATGGTAATTATACGATGGTTTGTCACTGCCTCCTAGAGCACATGACACACATGAGTAGAGGGTGGTCCCTGGCATTTTAACACAGCCAATCAGCCAGCCGGCACACTTCCTTAATGGGCTCAGTGCGGACAAGGCTGAGTGACAACGATGGTCTTCCACACCCCAGACCCCTTGTCTTCCAGACCCCAAACTCAACCTCTAGCTGGTAGGGAATAAACATAGAAAAAGTGACAGCAGACGTTCTAGACAGACAGAAAGACATAGGGGAATCCAACCTGAATACACAGACATGGGAGAATCACAGAGCTGAAAAAAACCCACCCACAAATAGATTTTCTGAGATGTTTAAATGGGTGTTTAAAAGGACCTGACAGTTTACAGTTTTTAATGTAAAACAAATCTATAAATGCAGTACAGATCATCTATCCTATCTGTAGTACCGTAAGTCTATTATCTGCAAGTTCATTAATTCACTATTTGTCTGGCCACTGGGCGGGGGAAATGGAAGTGTGTTGGTAGTCATGGCAACACAGTCATAATTTATCATAACCAAGTGGCTAATATGCCTATAAGCGCTGAGTGCCCTCTGACCCCAACACTCTGGCAGAAACACTTAAAATTCAGCCAGTCTATTCTCCGGCTCTTAAACACATGTAATTGCCTAATTCAACATGCATTAGAAACATTGTGTTTAAATTATCATCTTAGATACGATTCGGATAACGTTTCAATTATATTATAATAGTGTTATCTCCTGTGCAGTGTACATAACAATTAAACCATCCGCTCATCTTGGCCGGGGAGAACAGCTGGGAGTTTAACATTATGCACAACTCATACATTATATTATACATTATGACAAGTGTTTTATTAAGAGGGGGGAAAATCATATTCTAATTGTTTTTGGAAAATTACATTTTTTTATAGCTTACAAATTAAATTCATGAACTGCTGAACGTTACAGTATGAACAGAATTATCAAAATGATCTACTAATAGTTTACTACAAGACTCAAAACGACAAGTTGTCGGTCACAGTCAACAACAAAGCAACAGTCCAGTGCTCTCTGTTGTGCAGCTAGATGCTGTCTGGTCTCTGTAAGACGCTGGCATGTTAGACTTCAGAGAACAGCAATCTAACACTCCCACCTTCAGCGGGAGCAGCCATTAGCTACAGCTTATTTCCTGTGTGTGTGTGTGTGTGTGTGTGTGTGTGTGTGTGTGTGTGTGTGTGTGTGTGTGTGTCGGAGAAGGAGGAGACAAAGTGTTGTGGTTTCAAGGGGCTGCAGGGGCCTAACTAATCCTGTTGAGGACGTCTCGTGCCTCTCTTCCTCTTCTCTCTTCCTCTTCTCTCTTCCTCTCTCCTCCATGCCCTGCAGACGTACAGAAACAGACCGAGGTCCACAGTCATAGAGGCACACACACACACACACACACACACACACACACACACACACACACACACAGCTATTTGTTTTAATTTCCCCACTGGTGATTTTGATTTTGTTCTGGTAGTTCTGATTCCACTGCACACATGTAATGTGTCTGGTATCTGTAGCCTTCTTTGTAATCATAATGAATTGTATTTCATGAATTGACAAATAGAAAAACAACAATGTGTTTTATTTTTTAAAATGGATAACAGCAAAATTGTTTGATGCTTTTTAATCATTGTGAATAAATGTATAAAACATGAATGTATCCTGACTAATTTGTTGTTTTCTGAGAACAATGCAGATATGGTAATGGGATTGATTTAATTAACATGCGAGAGAGAAGTCCTAGATCATCACGGCTATTTTTGCACATAGAGAGTATAACCATATGTAAATGTATGGTTTAGTACTGTCCAGCATTTGTTTTGTTTTGATCTTTTAGGATGTTTTGTGTCTGGATTTATGTCAGTGGGATAGCAGCAGACCTAGGCTTTTCCCAGGGAAACAAAGTAACTACTTTCCTGGAACTATTGGATTTGCTGCTTTCAACTGAAGGCAGAGCTGTATCTGGAACTGCGTGCTGAAGATATACATAGAATGAATAGAGCACACACCATCTCTTCCACTTGTTCACTCTGACAGTCATATTTGATAAACTACCTGTATATCTGAACATGTTCTAAATGTCTGTTGCCCCAGGTGTGCACAAGTGAAACCAATTGACCAATGACATTTTATACAGATACGCATACATTCGCTGTGACGGTTGCAGGACTGCACGACTTTCAACATGCCACTGAAAAGGTCGAAAGCTGCAATTAAAAAAATACGGCAGATCAATTCAAGTAATTTCAAACTAACACTGTAGCGTCGTTAAAGGGATAGTTCACTCAGAATTTTTGGGGGTGTTATTTGCGTTTTAATTGCATAGCAATGAGCTGAGAGTTAAAAAAATAAAATAAATTCTGTACACAAGAGGAATAGTGACTGTTCCTTATTCCACTTATGTCATGTCTCCATTATTGTGTGATTATAAAGCAATTTCCAAAGTCATATGTTCCAACAATGTTGCTATTGTAATAATCACAAAGTGACTACACATGTAGAAGGACAATGCTACTGTATTACCTGGTCTCACTCATTATGAAATATCTATTTGATAGTCATATTGAAACGGCAAAAGTGGTCTACTCGAATGTTGAGATGATTCAATGTCCCTCATGTATGTAATTCAGGGCGGCAGGGTAGCCTAGCGTTGGACTAGTAACTGGAAGGTTGCAAGTTCAAACCCCCGAGCTGACAAGGTACAAATCTGTCGTTCTGCCCCTGAACAAGGCAGTTAACCCACTGTTCCTAGGCCGTGATTGAAAATAAGAATTTGTTCTTAACTGACTTGCCTAGTTAAATAAAGGTAAAAAAAGAAATAAAATGTAAAAAATTATAGACTATAAGCTATAATAAGATTCACATCTAAGAGTCCTCCAAACCATGTGCTTATGATCACATATTTCAACTTATTCTTATTAACTTGATGTAGGTTTTGGTTCATCATCAAATATTTGGCCGCAATCAAATACATGTTTGTTTTTTTATTTTTAAATAGCTTGCAGATATTCAAATATCTTAAAATATTCTTTGGTTTTCTGAGAGGCATTCAAAATACGTTCAGATGTGATTTGTGTTCTGAGACCTGTATTTGAAATAAAAATGTTTTTTGCCTTTTAGTTGAAACTATATAAACTATATTATTAAAGTTGGTATTTTCAAATAAACTAGGAAATACAACTATTTTCTGCACAGGTCTGGATGCCAGTGGAGTACAGAACGAGATTACTGTCTATGTTGTTTTGTTCTTGGTCCTGCAAAAGCTACAAACTATGTTAAAATATTGGTTGACTATTATCACTATGATGCTTGTCTATGAGTGTGACTTCTACTTAAAGTACATCAGCATGTGACCAGAGAAGCATGCTCAAGAGAAACAGACATGCAAAGAGCAGTTTCCAGGTTCTTATACTTAGCTCAGAGAAACCACAACGCCTCGTCTCTCAAACCGTCATCTCACACACAGGAGAGTGATGGTGACAGCTCTCCCTCCCAACACCCTTCATCTCTCCTTTCTCTGAATGTTGGCCAAGATACTCTGCACTCTCTCTCTCTCTCTCTCCCTCTCTCTCTTTTTCTCTCTTTCCTCTCTCTTTCTCTCTCAGATCTACAGACAGAGGCTGTGTAGCTGGGGTTACCTCACCCCCCCCCCCCCCACCCCACCCCCAGGCAGCAGCCTGTTGAAACAGATGACCAGCCTCCTGAGGATCACCCTCCAGAGTCGTCCACAGAAACACACCTGTCTGAAGGAGCAGCAGAGGGGTTTGGAGTTTAGCAATAAAATGCTTTTGTTTTTGATCCTGTTTGAACATTCCCTCTGAGGCCCAAAGCCTAGCAGAAGGCTGGACTGGCTACCTCAGGGACACGCTGAACGTCTGCGCTGACTGCTCAATGACACAGACGGAACAGAAGTGGACCTGGTCAGCCATATGACAACTCAACAAGACCAGAAACACGAAACAGGAGGGTCTCAGCTCCAGCTCCAGCTTCTATTCTTCAACCCAGATCCTTCCATGTGACTAATTATGACTGATCACCCTACCAGCAGAGGCCTCAGAAGACAGAAAGACGATAGAGCTGGTATTTATGAACTTGCTCTCTGTTTGAGTGTAAAGAAGACGGCTGTTAGTCTGGAGGCCATTCCTGGACAGGCATCACATTAGAGATGATTTTGGCGAATCGACACAGCAGAGGAGTTTTAAACAAGGGATGGTGATATCTGTAGAGGAATGCTCTTCCAGAGGTCTCATGACTACCCCAGACTACAACTACTCTATGGCTCTTTACAGACCAACACAATGAGGCCTCTATTAGTAGTCCACCCTGCCATGTGGAGCCATCTAACCATGGCCTGTTTCATTAAAGCCAGAAGGGGCCTTTATCCGACAAGGGGAACAAAACCGATGTTCTTTTCTCTTTGATGGGAGGAGCTTTAGTAAGGAAGTCTGAACAACGATCTGAACAACAATCAATATCTGACCCGATGTTGCTGTGAGCTGGTTATCAGTCTGGATATATCACAGCTTTCAGTCTTCCATTAAAGGTTGAAGAGTGTAAGAAAATACAATATCTGATCCACTGAGCACTGACTGACTCTACCAGCTCTATGATGTTAAATACCAGACTGACCTGTCAAACCAAACACAACCCCTGTGTTTTTCTCCTCTTAAAGAGACAGCAGAGAAAGGCGTCACGAAGCAGGAAGAAAATATCTGAACGTTTCCTCTTTGTTTTCTTCCTCCGGAGCGAGTCGGTCTCTCTCTGTAACGGCTCTGAGACTGGCAGCAGAACCGGTCAGACTGATCTCTGTTTTGTGTCTCAGACAGAAAGACGAGAACAGTGATGAGGGGAGATAGTGGTCAGGCCTATCTGGTGCTGCGGCTATGCATCTGACTACTCCAGCTAAGGCATGACAGAATGGATAACACGCCATATCACAGAGCTCTGGGAGTCTCTTTGAACAATGACATTGTACTAAGCACAGACTCAATGCAGGGTTTAAGTTAGGTCTAAGTGCACTAATCCCAGACTCAGGGAGAGGCTTAGGTCTAGATGTACAGTTCCTTATGTGCACTGGAGTGATTCGACACAGGCCTATCTTTATGACAGGGTCTTAGGGCGTCTATAATATGAGCAGCATCTGCTTGGTCCATCAGGCCCCATGGTGATTCCTCTCCCAGTGCACTCTGGGAAAGTCTCCTAAAGTCTCCAGATTCTCAGACCTCTCTCTCTCTAGGCTGCTGTAATACTGCTGTCAGGGGCCTGATACTGACAGAAATAACAACAGGCTGGACTGACTGGGGAGGGGATGTAGCCCACTCCACTGCGTTAGTTTATAGACCCTATAGACCACTGTATTATACAGCCCAGTTGAAAGGATTACCAGTGTATGTAGCCCTATGTCCTCATGTTCTGATACTTACTATAACATGGGATCGGCCAGACTTGACACTGTGCTTGAGTGTCATACAACTGTATGCACAACGTCTAACTCAACATGTCTCCTGTCTTCATGTATCCACAGGCTGACTCTGGGGACTCTTAACAATAAAGACACTTTTCAACACGTTCGTTGGCCCCTTTTCCACCATACCATGACCGTAACACATATGACACATGTTGAGACAGTCCACCGCCAAGAGGATGTCCTAGGGAGTGTTTACTGTCTACAAGACTGACGTTATGGACATCATACTCACTCAATGGACATTATACTCACATTATGAATATCAGATTCACACATTTTTTATTTCACCTTTATTTAACTAGGCAAGTCATTTAAGAATATATTCTTACTTATAATGGCGGCCTAAGAAGGGGCAGAACAACAGATTTTTATCTTGTCAACTCGGGATTTAATCTAGCAACCTTTTAGTTACTGGCCCAACGCTCTAACCACTAGGCTACCTGGACATTAGACTCACATTATGGACATTAGTATCCCTGTTTGGACATTATACTCACTGTGTGGACATTATACTCACTGTGTGGACATTAGACTCATTATGTGGACATTATACTCACTGTGTGGACATTAGACTCACTGTGTGGACATTAGACTCATTATGTGGACATTAGACTCATTATGTGGACATTAGACTCACTGTGTGGACATTATAATTATTATGTGGACATTAGACTCATTATGTGGACATTATACTCACTGTGTGGATATTATACAGACATTAAACTCTCTGAGTGGACATTAGACTCCCTGTGTGGACATTAGACTCATTATGTGGACAATAGACTCACTATGTGGACATTAGACTCACTGTGTGGACATTATACTTATTATGTGGACATTAGACTCATTATGTGGACATTAGACTCACTGTGTGGACATTATACTCACTGTGTGGACATTATACTCACTGTGTGGACATTAGACTCACTGTGTGGACATTAGACTCACTGTGTGGACAATAGACTCACTGTGTGGACATTAGACTCACTGTGTGGACATTAGACTCACTGTGTGGACATTAGACTCACTGTGTGGACGTTATACTCACTGTGTGGACATTAGACTCACTGTGTGGACATTAGATGTATTTTGTGGACATTTTACTCATTATGTGGACAATAGACTCACTATGTGGACATTAGACTCACTGTGTGGACATTATACTTATTATGTGGACATTAGACTCATTATGTGGACATTAGACTCACTGTGTGGACATTATACTTATTATGTGGACATTAGACTCATTATGTGGACATTAGACTCACTGTGTGGACATTATACTCACTGTGTGGACATTATACTCACTGTGTGGACATTAGACTCACTGTGTGGACATTAGACTCACTGTGTGGACAATAGACTCACTGTGTGGACATTAGACTCACTGTGTGGACATTAGACTCACTGTGTGGACATTAGACTCACTGTGTGGACGTTATACTCACTGTGTGGACATTAGACTCACTGTGTGGACATTAGATGTATTTTGTGGACATTTTACTCATTATGTGGACAATAGACTCACTATGTGGACATTAGACTCACTGTGTGGACATTATACTTATTATGTGGACATTAGACTCATTATGTGGACATTAGACTCACTGTGTGGACATTATACTCAATGTGTGGACATTATACTCACTGTGTGGACATTAGACTCACTGTGTGGACATTAGACTCACTGTGTGGACATTAGACTCATTATGTGGACATTATACTCACTGTGTGGACATTAGACTCACTGTGTGGACATTATACTCATTATGTGGACATTATACTCATTATGTGGACATTAGACTCACTGTGTGGAGATTATAATTATTATGTGGACATTAGACTCATTATGTGGACATTATACTCACTGTGTGGACATTATACAGACATTAAACTCTCTGTGTGGACATTAGACTCCCTGTGTGGACATTATACTCATTATGTGGACATTAGACTCATTATGTGGACAATAGACTCACTATGTGGACATTAGACTCACTGTGTGGACATTATACTTATTATGTGGACATTAGACTCATTATGTGGACATTAGACTCACTGTGTGGACATTAGACTCACTGTGTGGACATTATACTCACTGTGTGGACATTAGACTCACTGTGTGGACATTAGACTCACTGTGTGGACATTAGACTCACTGTGTGGACATTATACTCACTGTGTGGACATTAGACTCACTGTGTGGACATTAGACTCACTGTGTGGACATTAGACTCACTGTGTGGACATTAGACTCACTGTGTGGACATTAGACTCACTGTGTGGACATTATACTCACTGTGTGGACATTAGACTCACTGTGTGGACATTAGACGTATTTTGTGGACATTTTACTCATTATGTGGACAATAGACTCACTATGTGGACATTAGACTCACTGTGTGGACATTAGACTCATTATGTGGACATTAGACTCATTATGTGGACATTAGACTCACTGTGTGGACATTATAATTATTATGTGGACATTAGACTCATTATGTGGACATTATACTCACTGTGTGGACATTATACAGACATTAAACTCTCTGTGTGGACATTAGACTCCCTGTGTGGACATTAGACTCATTATGTGGACAATAGACTCACTATGTGGACATTAGACTCACTGTGTGGACATTATACTTATTATGTGGACATTAGACTCATTATGTGGACATTAGACTCACTGTGTGGACATTATACTCACTGTGTGGACATTATACTCACTGTGTGGACATTAGACTCACTGTGTGGACATTAGACTCACTGTGTGGACAATAGACTCACTGTGTGGACATTAGACTCACTGTGTGGACATTAGACTCACTGTGTGGACATTAGACTCACTGTGTGGACGTTATACTCACTGTGTGGACATTAGACTCACTGTGTGGACATTAGACGTATTTTGTGGACATTTTACTCATTATGTGGACAATAGACTCACTCTGTGGACATTAGACTCACTGTGTGGACATTATACATATTATGTGGACATTAGACTCATTATGTGGACATTAGACTCACTGTGTGGACATTATACTCAATGTGTGGACATTATACTCACTGTGTGGACATTAGACTCACTGTGTGGACATTAGACTCACTGTGTGGACATTAGACTCATTATGTGGACATTATACTCACTGTGTGGACATTAGACTCACTGTGTGGACATTATACTCATTATGTGGACATTATACTCTTTATGTGGACATTAGACTCACTGTGTGGAGATTATAATTATTATGTGGACATTAGACTCATTATGTGGACATTATACTCACTGTGTGGACATTATACAGACATTAAACTCTCTGTGTGGACATTAGACTCCCTGTGTGGACATTATACTCATTATGTGGACATTAGACTCATTATGTGGACAATAGACTCACTATGTGGACATTAGACTCACTGTGTGGACATTATACTTATTATGTGGACATTAGACTCATTATGTGGACATTAGACTCACTGTGTGGACATTATACTCACTGTGTGGACATTATACTCACTGTGTGGACATTAGACTCACTGTGTGGACATTAGACTCACTGTGTGGACATTAGACTCACTGTGTGGACATTATACTCACTGTGTGGACATTAGACTCACTGTGTGGACATTAGACTCACTGTGTGGACATTAGACTCACTGTGTGGACATTAGACTCACTGTGTGGACATTATACTCACTGTGTGGACATTAGACTCACTGTGTGGACATTAGACGTATTTTGTGGACATTTTACTCATTATGTGGACAATAGACTCACTATGTGGACATTAGACTCACTGTGTGGACATTATACTTATTATGTGGACATTAGACTCATTATGTGGACATTAGACTCACTGTGTGGACATTATACTCACTGTGTGGACATTAGACTCACTGTGTGGACATTATACTCACTGTGTGGACATTATACTCACTGTGTGGACATTAGACTCACTGTGTGGACATTAGACTCACTGTGTGGACATTAGACTCACTGTGTGGACATTAGACTCACTGTGTGGACATTAGACTCACTGTGTGGACATTATACTCACTGTGTGGACATTAGACTCACTGTGTGGACATTAGACTCACTGTGCGGACATTGGACTCACTGTGTGGACATTAGACTCACTGTGTGGACATTAGACTCACTGTGTGGACATTATACGTTTTATGTGGACATTAGACGTATTATGTGGACATTAGACTCACTGTGTGGACATTATACTCACTGTGTGGACATTAGACTCACTGTGTGGACATTAGACTCACTGTGTGGACATTAGACTCACTGTGTGGACATTATACTCACTGTGTGGACATTATACTCACTGTGTGGACATTAGACTCACTGTGTGGACATTAGACTCACTGTGTGGACATTAGACTCATTGTGTGGACAATAGACTCACCATGTGGACATTAGACTCACTGTGTGGACATTATACTTATTATGTGGACAGTATACTCATTATGTGGACATTAGACTCACTGTGTGGACATTATAATCACTGTGTGGACATTATACTCACTGTGTGGACATTAGACTCACTGTGTGGACATTATACTCACTGTGTGGACATTAGACTCACTGTGTGGACATTATACTCACTGTGTGGACATTAGACTCACTGTGTGGACATTAGACTCACTGTGTGGACATTAGACTCACTGTGTGGACATTCGACTCACTGTGTGGACATTAGACTCACTGTGTGGACATTATACTCACTGTGTGGACATTAGACGTATTTTGTGGACATTTTACTCATTATGTGGACAATAGACTCACTATGTGGACATTAGACTCACTGTGTGGACATTATACTTATTATGTGGACATTAGACTCATTATGTGGACATTAGACTCACTGTGTGGACATTATACTCAATGTGTGGACATTATACTCACTGTGTGGACATTAGACTCACTGTGTGGACATTAGACTCACTGTGTGGACATTAGACTCATTATGTGGACATTATACTCACTGTGTGGACATTAGACTCACTGTGTGGACATTATACTCATTATGTGGACATTATACTCATTATGTGGACATTAGACTCACTGTGTGGAGATTATAATTATTATGTGGACATTAGACTCATTATGTGGACATTATACTCACTGTGTGGACAATATACAGACATTAAACTCTCTGTGTGGACATTAGACTCCCTGTGTGGACATTATACTCATTATGTGGACATTAGACTCATTATGTGGACAATAGACTGACTATGTGGACATTAGACTCACTGTGTGGACATTATACTTATTATGTGGACATTAGACTCATTATGTGGACATTAGACTCACTGTGTGGACATTAGACTCACTGTGTGGACATTATACTCACTGTGTGGACATTAGACTCACTGTGTGGACATTTGACTCACTGTGTGGACATTAGACTCACTGTGTGGACATTATACTCACTGTGTGGACATTAGACTCACTGTGTGGACATTAGACTCACTGTGTGGACATTAGACTCACTGTGTGGACATTAGACTCACTGTGTGGACATTAGACTCACTGTGTGGACATTATACTCACTGTGTGGACATTAGACTCACTGTGTGGACATTAGATGTATTTTGTGGACATTTTACTCATTATGTGGACAATAGACTCGCTATGTGGACATTAAACTCACTGTGTGGACATTAGACTCATTATGTGGACATTAGACTCATTATGTGGACATTAGACTCACTGTGTGGACATTATAATTATTATGTGGACATTAGACTCATTATGTGGACATTATACTCACTGTGTGGACATTATACAGACATTAAACCCTCTGTGTGGACATTAGACTCCCTGTGTGGACATTAGACTCATTATGTGGACAATAGACTCACTATGTGGACATTAGACTCACTTTGTGGACATTATACTTATTATGTGGACATTAGACTCATTATGTGGACATTAGACTCACTGTGTGGACATTATACTCACTGTGTGGACATTATACTCACTGTGTGGACATTAGACTCACTGTGTGGACATTAGACTCACTGTGTGGACAATATACTCACTGTGTGGACATTAGACTCACTGTGTGGACATTAGACTCACTGTGTGGACATTAGACTCACTGTGTGGACGTTATACTCACTGTGTGGACATTAGACTCACTGTGTGGACATTAGACATATTTTGTGGACATTTTACTCATTATGTGGACAATAGACTCACTATGTGGACATTAGACTCACTGTGTGGACATTATACTTATTATGTGGACATTAGACTCATTATGTGGACATTAGACTCACTGTGTGGACATTATACTCAATGTGTGGACATTATACTCACTGTGTGGACATTAGACTCACTGTGTGGACATTAGACTCACTGTGTGGACATTAGACTCATTATGTGGACATTGTACTCACTGTGTGGACATTAGACTCACTGTGTGGACATTATACTCATTATGTGGACATTATACTCATTATGTGGACATTAGACTCACTGTGTGGAGATTATAATTATTATGTGGACATTAGACTCATTATGTGGACATTATACTCACTGTGTGGACATTATACAGACATTAAACTCTCTGTGTGGACATTAGACTCCCTGTGTGGACATTATACTCATTATGAGGACATTAGACTCATTATGTGGACAATAGACTCACTATGTGGACATAAGACTCACTGTGTGGACATTATACTTATTATGTGGACATTAGACTCATTATGTGGACATTAGACTCACTGTGTGGACATTATACTCACTGTGTGGACATTATACTCACTGTGTGGACATTAGACTCACTGTGTGGACATTAGACTCACTGTGTGGACATTAGACTCACTGTGTGGACATTATACTCACTGTGTGGACATTAGACTCACTGTGTGGACATTAGACTCACTGTGTGGACATTAGACGTATTTTGTGGACATTTTACTCATTATGTGGACAATAGACTCACTATGTGGACATTAGACTCACTGTGTGGACATTATACTTATTATGTGGACATTAGACTCATTATGTGGACATTAGACTCACTGTGTGGACATTATACTCACTGTGTGGACATTAGACTCACTGTGTGGACATTATACTCACTGTGTGGACATTATACTCACTGTGTGGACATTATACTCACTGTGTGGACATTAGACTCACTGTGTGGACATTAGACTCACTGTGTGGACATTAGACTCATTATGTGGACATTGTACTCACTGTGTGGACATTAGACTCACTGTGTGGACATTATACTCATTATGTGGACATTATACTCATTATGTGGACATTAGACTCACTGTGTGGAGATTATAATTATTATGTGGACATTAGACTCATTATGTGGACATTATACTCACTGTGTGGACATTATACAGACATTAAACTCTCTGTGTGGACATTAGACTCCCTGTGTGGACATTATACTCATTATGAGGACATTAGACTCATTATGTGGACAATAGACTCACTATGTGGACATAAGACTCACTGTGTGGACATTATACTTATAATGTGGACATTAGACTCATTATGTGGACATTAGACTCACTGTGTGGACATTATACTCACTGTGTGGACATTATACTCACTGTGTGGACATTAGACTCACTGTGTGGACATTAGACTCACTGTGTGGACATTAGACTCACTGTGTGGACATTATACTCACTGTGTGGACATTAGACTCACTGTGTGGACATTAGACTCACTGTGTGGACATTAGACGTATTTTGTGGACATTTTACTCATTATGTGGACAATAGACTCACTATGTGGACATTAGACTCACTGTGTGGACATTATACTTATTATGTGGACATTAGACTCATTATGTGGACATTAGACTCACTGTGTGGACATTATACTCACTGTGTGGACATTATACTCACTGTGTGGACATTAGACTCACTGTGTGGACATTAGACTCACTGTGTGGACATTAGACTCACTGTGTGGACATTAGACTCACTGTGTGGACATTAGACTCAATGTGTGGACATTATACTCACTGTGTGGACATTAGACTCACTGTGTGGACATTAGACTCACTGTGCGGACATTGAACTCACTGTGTGGACATTAGACTCACTGTGTGGACATTAGACTCACTGTGCGGACATTGAACTCACTGTGTGGACATTAGACTCACTGTGTGGACATTAGACTCACTGTGTGGACATTATACGTTTTATGTGGACATTAGACGTATTATGTGGACATTAGACTCACTGTGTGGACATTATACTCACTGTGTGGACATTAGACTCACTGTGTGGACATTAGACTCACTGTGTGGACATTAGACTCACTGTGTGGACATTATGCTCACTGTGTGGACATTATACTCACTGTGTGGACATTAGACTCACTGTGTGGACATTAGACTCACTGTGTGGACATTAGACTCATTGTGTGGACAATAGACTCACCATGTGGACATTAGACTCACTGTGTGGACATTATACTTATTATGTGGACATTATACTCATTATGTGGACATTAGACTCACTGTGTGGACATTATACTCACTGTGTGGACATTATACTCACTGTGTGGACATTAGACTCACTGTGTGGACATTATACTCACTGTGTGGACATTAGACTCACTGTGTGGACATTATACTCACTGTGTGGACATTAGACTCACTGTGTGGACATTAGACTCACTGTGTGGACATTAGACTCACTGTGTGGACATTAGACTCACTGTGTGGACATTAGACTCACTGTGTGGACATTATACTCACTGTGTGGACATTAGACTCACTGTGTGGACATTATACTCACTGTGTGGACATTAGACTCACTGTGTGGACATTAGACTCACTGTGTGGACATTAGACTCACTATGTGGACATTAGACTCACTGTGTGGACATTAGACTCACTGTTTGGACATTAGACTCACTGTGTGGACATTATACGTTTTATGTGGACATTAGACGTATTATGTGGACATTAGACTCACTGTGTGGACATTATACTCACTGTGTGGACATTATACTCACTGTGTGGACATTATACTCACTGTGTGGACATTAGACTCACTGTGTGGACATTAGACTCACTGTGTGGACATTAGACTCACTGTGTGGACATTAGACTCACTGTGTGGACATTATACTCACTGTGTGGACATTATACTCACTGTGTGGACATTAGACTCATTATGTGGACATTAGACTCACTGTGTGGACATTATACTCACTGTGTGGACATTATACTCACTGTGTGGACATTAGACTCACTGTGTGGACATTAGACTCACTGTGTGGACATTAGACTCACTGTGTGGACATTAGACTCACTGTGTGGACATTATACGTTTTATGTGGACATTATTATTATTATGTGGACATTAGACTCATTATGTGGACATTAGACTCACTGTGTGGACATTATACTCACTGTGTGGACATTAGACTCACTGTGTGGACATTATACTCACTGTGTGGACATTATACTCACTGTGTGGACATTAGACTCACTGTGTGGACATTATACTCACTGTGTGGACATTAGACTCACTGTGTGGACATTAGACTCACTGTGTGGACATTAGACTCACTGTGTGGACATTAGACTCACTGTGTGGACATTAGACTCACTGTGTGGACATTATACTCACTGTGTGGACATTAGACTCACTGTGTGGACATTATACTCACTGTGTGGACATTAGACTCACTGTGTGGACATTAGACTCACTGTGTGGACATTAGACTCACTATGTGGACATTAGACTCACTGTGTGGACATTAGACTCACTGTGTGGACATTAGACTCACTGTGTGGACATTATACGTTTTATGTGGACATTAGACGTATTATGTGGACATTAGACTCACTGTGTGGACATTATACTCACTGTGTGGACATTATACTCACTGTGTGGACATTATACTCACTGTGTGGACATTAGACTCACTGTGTGGACATTAGACTCACTGTGTGGACATTAGACTCACTGTGTGGACATTAGACTCACTGTGTGGACATTATACTCACTGTGTGGACATTATACTCACTGTGTGGACATTAGACTCATTATGTGGACATTAGACTCACTGTGTGGACATTATACTCACTGTGTGGACATTATACTCACTGTGTGGACATTAGACTCACTGTGTGGACCTTAGACTCACTGTGTGGACATTAGACTCACTGTGTGGACATTAGACTCACTGTGTGGACATTAGACTCACTGTGTGGACATTATACGTTTTATGTGGACATTATTATTATTATGTGGACATTAGACTCATTATGTGGACATTAGACTCACTGTGTGGACATTAGACTCACTGTGTGGACATTAGACTCACTGTGTGGACATTATACTCACTGTGTGGATATTATACTCACTGTGTGGACATTATACTCACTGTGTGGACATTAGACTCACTGTGTGGACATTATACTCACTGTGTGGACATTATACTCACTGTGTGGACATTAGACTCACTGTGTGGACATTAGACTCACTGTGTGGACATTAGACTCACTTTGTGGACATTAGACTCACTGTGTGGACATTAGACTCACTGTGTGGACATTATACTCACTGTGTGGACATTAGACGTATTATGTGGACATTAGACGTATTATGTGGACATTAGACTCACTGTGTGGACATTAGACTCACTGTGTGGACATTAGACTCACTGTGTGGACATTATACGTTTTATGTGGACATTAGACGTATTATGTGGACATTAGACTCACTGTGTGGACATTATACTCACTGTGTGGACATTATACTCACTGTGTGGACATTATACTCACTGTGTGGACATTAGACGTATTATGTGGACATTAGACGTATTATGTGGACATTAGACCTATTATGTGGACATTATACTCATTATTTGGACATTAGACTCATTATGTGGACATTAGACTCATTATGTGGACATTAGACTCACTATGTGGACATTAGACTCACTGTGTAGACATTAGACTCACTGTGTGGACATTAGTCTCACTGTGTGGACATTATACGTTTTATGTGGACATTAGACGTATTATGTGGACATTAGACTCACTGTGTGGACATTATACTCACTGTGTGGACATTATACTCACTGTGTGGACATTATACTCACTGTGTGGACATTAGACTCACTGTGTGGACATTAGACTCACTGTGTGGACATTAGACTCACTGTGTGGACTTTAGACTCACTGTGTGGACATTATACTCACTGTGTGGACATTAGACTCACTGTGTGGACATTAGACTCACTGTGTGGACATTATACTCACTGTGTGGACATTAGACTCACTGTGTGGACATTAGACTCATTGTGTGGACATTAGACTCACTGTGTGGACATTAGACTCACTGTGTGGACATTAGACTCACTGTGTGGACATTATACTCACTGTGTGGACATTAGACGTATTATGTGGACATTAGACGTATTATGTGGACATTAGACTCACAGTGTGGACATTAGACTCACTGTGTGGACATTAGACTCACTGTGTGGACATTATACGTTTTATGTGGACATTAGACGTATTATGTGGACATTAGACTCACTGCGTGGACATTATACTCACTGTGTGGACATTATACTCACTGTGTGGACATTATACTCACTGTGTGGACATTAGACGTATTATGTGGACATTAGACGTATTATGTGGACATTAGACGTATTATGTGGACATTATACTCATTATGTGGACATTAGAGTCATTATGTGGACATTAGACTCATTATGTGGACATTAGACTCACTATGTGGACATTAGACTCACTGTGTGGACATTAGACTCACTGTGTGGACATTAGAGTCACTGTGTGGACATTAGACTCACTGTGTGGACATTAGACTCACTGTGTGGACATTATACTCACTGTGTGGACATTATACTCACTGTGTGGACATTAGACTCATTATGTGGACAATAGACTCACTGTGTGGACATTATACTCACTGTGTGGACATTATACTCACTGTGTGGACATTAGACTCACTGTGTGGACATTAGACTCACTGTGTGGACATTAGACTCACTGTGTGGACATTAGACTCACTGTGTGGACATTATACGTTTTATGTGGACATTATTATTATTATGTGGACATTAGACTCATTATGTGGACATTAGACTCACTGTGTGGACATTATACTCACTGTGTGGACATTAGACTCACTGTGTGGACATTATACTCACTGTGTGGACATTATACTCACTGTGTGGACATTAGACTCACTGTGTGGACATTATACTCACTGTGTGGACATTAGACTCACTGTGTGGACATTAGACTCACTGTGTGGACATTAGACTCACTGTGTGGACATTAGACTCACTGTGTGGACATTAGACTCACTGTGTGGACATTATACTCACTGTGTGGACATTAGACTCACTGTGTGGACATTATACTCACTGTGTGGACATTAGACTCACTGTGTGGACATTAGACTCACTGTGTGGACATTAGACTCACTATGTGGACATTAGACTCACTGTGTGGACATTAGACTCACTGTGTGGACATTAGACTCACTGTGTGGACATTATACGTTTTATGTGGACATTAGACGTATTATGTGGACATTAGACTCACTGTGTGGACATTATACTCACTGTGTGGACATTATACTCACTGTGTGGACATTATACTCACTGTGTGGACATTAGACTCACTGTGTGGACATTAGACTCACTGTGTGGACATTAGACTCACTGTGTGGACATTAGACTCACTGTGTGGACATTATACTCACTGTGTGGACATTATACTCACTGTGTGGACATTAGACTCATTATGTGGACATTAGACTCACTGTGTGGACATTATACTCACTGTGTGGACATTATACTCACTGTGTGGACATTAGACTCACTGTGTGGACCTTAGACTCACTGTGTGGACATTAGACTCACTGTGTGGACATTAGACTCACTGTGTGGACATTAGACTCACTGTGTGGACATTATACGTTTTATGTGGACATTATTATTATTATGTGGACATTAGACTCATTATGTGGACATTAGACTCACTGTGTGGACATTAGACTCACTGTGTGGACATTAGACTCACTGTGTGGACATTATACTCACTGTGTGGATATTATACTCACTGTGTGGACATTATACTCACTGTGTGGACATTAGACTCACTGTGTGGACATTATACTCACTGTGTGGACATTATACTCACTGTGTGGACATTAGACTCACTGTGTGGACATTAGACTCACTGTGTGGACATTAGACTCACTTTGTGGACATTAGACTCACTGTGTGGACATTAGACTCACTGTGTGGACATTATACTCACTGTGTGGACATTAGACGTATTATGTGGACATTAGACGTATTATGTGGACATTAGACTCACTGTGTGGACATTAGACTCACTGTGTGGACATTAGACTCACTGTGTGGACATTATACGTTTTATGTGGACATTAGACGTATTATGTGGACATTAGACTCACTGTGTGGACATTATACTCACTGTGTGGACATTATACTCACTGTGTGGACATTATACTCACTGTGTGGACATTAGACGTATTATGTGGACATTAGACGTATTATGTGGACATTAGACCTATTATGTGGACATTGTACTCATTATTTGGACATTAGACTCATTATGTGGACATTAGACTCATTATGTGGACATTAGACTCACTATGTGGACATTAGACTCACTGTGTAGACATTAGACTCACTGTGTGGACATTAGTCTCACTGTGTGGACATTATACGTTTTATGTGGACATTAGACGTATTATGTGGACATTAGACTCACTGTGTGGACATTATACTCACTGTGTGGACATTATACTCACTGTGTGGACATTATACTCACTGTGTGGACATTAGACTCACTGTGTGGACATTAGACTCACTGTGTGGACATTAGACTCACTGTGTGGACTTTAGACTCACTGTGTGGACATTATACTCACTGTGTGGACATTAGACTCACTGTGTGGACATTAGACTCACTGTGTGGACATTATACTCACTGTGTGGACATTAGACTCACTGTGTGGACATTAGACTCATTGTGTGGACATTAGACTCACTGTGTGGACATTAGACTCACTGTGTGGACATTAGACTCACTGTGTGGACATTATACTCACTGTGTGGACATTAGACGTATTATGTGGACATTAGACGTATTATGTGGACATTAGACTCACAGTGTGGACATTAGACTCACTGTGTGGACATTAGACTCACTGTGTGGACATTATACGTTTTATGTGGACATTAGACGTATTATGTGGACATTAGACTCACTGCGTGGACATTATACTCACTGTGTGGACATTATACTCACTGTGTGGACATTATACTCACTGTGTGGACATTAGACGTATTATGTGGACATTAGACGTATTATGTGGACATTAGACGTATTATGTGGACATTATACTCATTATGTGGACATTAGAGTCATTATGTGGACATTAGACTCATTATGTGGACATTAGACTCACTATGTGGACATTAGACTCACTGTGTGGACATTAGACTCACTGTGTGGACATTAGAGTCACTGTGTGGACATTATACGTTTTATGTGGACATTATACGTATTATGTGGACATTAGACTCACTGTGTGGACATTATACTCACTGTGTGGACATTATACTCACTGTGTGGACATTAGACTCACTGTGTGGACATTAGACTCACTGTGTGGACATTAGACTCACTGTGTGGACATTAGACTCACTGTGTGGACATTAGACTCACTGTGTGGACATTATACTCACTGTGTGGACATTAGACTCACTGTGTGGACATTAGACTCACTGTGTGGACATTAGACTCACTGTGTGGACATTATACTCACTGTGTGGACATTATACTCACTGTGTGGACATTAGACTCACTGTGTGGACATTAGACTCACTGTGTGGACATTAGACTCACTGTGTGGACATTAGACTCACTGTGTGGACATTATACTCACTGTGTGGACATTAGACTCACTGTGTGGACATTAGACTCACTGTGTGGACTTTAGACTCACTGTGTGGACATTAGACTCACTGTGTGGACATTATACGTTTTATGTGGACATTATACTTATTATGTGGACATTAGACTCATTATGTGGACATTAGACTCACTGTGTGGACATTAGACTCACTGTGTGGACATTATACTCACTGTGTGGATATTATACTCACTGTGTGGACATTATACTCACTGTGTGGACATTAGACTCACTGTGTGGACATTAGACTCACTGTGTGGACATTATACTCACTGTGTGGACATTAGACTCACTGTGTGGACATTAGACTCACTGTGTGGACATTAGACTCACTGTGTGGACATTAGACTCACTGTGTGGACATTAGACTCACTGTGTGGACATTATACTCACTGTGTGGACATTAGACGTATTATGTGGACATTAGACGTATTATGTGGACATTAGACTCACTGTGTGGACATTAGACTCACTGTGTGGACATTAGACTCACTGTGTGGACATTATACGTTTTATGTGGACATTAGACGTATTATGTGGACATTAGACTCACTGTGTGGACATTATACTCACTGTGTGGACATTATACTCACTGTGTGGACATTATACTCACTGTGTGGACATTAGACGTATTATGTGGACATTAGACGTATTATGTGGACATTAGACGTATTATGTGGACATTATACTCATTATGTGGACATTAGACTTATTATGTGGACATTAGACTCATTATGTGGACATTAGACTCATTATGTGGACATTAGACTCACGTTATGGACATTAGATTCCCGTTATCGACATTAGACTCACGTTATGGACATTAGTATCACTATAAGGACATTACTGTGCGAACTGGAAGATCACTCCCTGAGAAACAGCCTTATACCAGTCAGATGATTTCCGTCATCATATTACATGACTGATATTCTAAGAAAAGAGCTCCCTGTTCTTCCTGAGATGGCTGAGTAGTTCTAGGGGGCCACTCCGTCCTCTGGCCCTGGCTGGCCAGTGTGTGTTTCTATGAATGAAGCCATGGGGTGCTGTATTTGACAAGCTGCTCCATAGAGGAAGTTTTTGTGTGGAGTTGGGAGGTGATTTGCATTTGAAACAGTTCCCCTCCTGCCTCTCTGACTCCGTGGCCCGAGGCTAATGTTCTCTTTCTGTCCAGACCAGGCCCTGCACCTGTAGATCACACACAAATGTGCACACGCACGCACGCACGCGCGTGCACACACACACACCTGCAGTCACACGTCAGAGTACAGCTGCAGGCTTTAGTTGACCACTCTACTCTGCTCGCAGGCCAGACTCTATAGGCTTAATGATCCTTGACTGGACATCTGTGGACCACAGGCTGGAATGGGAACACCATGGACCTCTCCTCTTCACTGTTATACTGTAATGAAGGATAGAAAATGGCTGCCTGCTCAGTCTTTAGTAAATTGATGAGATTAACTGGAAATGAAGAACTATGGAATTGCCAGAATGCTACAGTAGCTCATAGGGCTCAGTTAATACACAATGAATGTTAGAGACACACTATAAAATACATTTTAAAAAACTTAATTAAGAAGGCGATCAATCAGCGGTGCTAAAAATGGACATCACGTTTAAGAGTCTTGTTGTTGATCACGCTACAGTACACATCTCTGAAAGAGACAAGACAGGACAAAAGCTTGGATGGATCGGTAACCAGTCTTCTTTCTGAGACAGAGAGGAAATCATATGCAGAGAACAGACTTATCAGGCCCTCCTGTTGGAGCGATAAATGAAAGTGTTTGAATGGAAGCACGTCTCGGTGTCGGGGTTTGTAATGTTCTCGCTGACAGTAATGTAATTCAGTAAGCACCTTGCTGTGCCAGTTGTCATGGTGCCAGGTACACTGGCACTCAGACTGGCACTCAGGGCGCTTAACCATTTAGGGCACTGGCATCATGGCATCAGGCCTGCTCTCTCCCCACCTCCATGCGTCTCAAGAACTGCTGGTTTCAAACAGTATTTGTTTTCTTTCAAACACTTTAGCTGCTCTTGATTGAGCTTGCCTGGCACAACTGAATAAATGGAATTGTCCCAAAAGTGCAAAACCGGCCCATCTGTCATTGCAGGCAGGCTCAATCAAATGCTCAAATGCTCATTAAAAATAATCCTATTTGAACCCAGGTGTGATCCATCTTTGCTGAGTAGCCAAAACATTCCCTGCCTGTTAAGCTGGTGTTAATGCTCAGACCCTTTTAAGGAATAATTTTTCAAACCTCTCAACCTTTTCTGCCCTCAGAGCTGAGAGAAGAATGTCCTGTGACCACCAAAGTAAGAGAAAACCCTGTGAATGGGATTACCTTTCCTTCTCAATGAGTTTGAGCATTTATCTTGTGGACGAGTCTTAAACAGTGTAAACTTAATAAAAATAAAAAAAAAGTACTGTAGAAGATGTACATATTCGTGTCCGTTTGTAGACAAATGCCTTGCCCGATATTAAACAGCCTAAAGTCAATAGTGACTAAGGTAAGAAAGCAAGGTGGGACCATTAGCTATCTGTATGGCCTAATCATTGACCTACTACCTCGCTGGTATAAAAAAACGCATTGCTCACAGTGCAAAACAACACACTCGACACTCTAAGTCCAGAATAATGACTGCGTATATACATGACAAACAGCCAGGCTCAGGGCATGTTTCGGTCAAACACTACATCTTGCCCCTGTCACTGGAGTCAGGAAAGCTCGGCTTCGGCATTCTAAGCAGTCAATAGCGGAGTGCTTACACATTCTATAGTGATGTAATGGCTGGATTGATTCATGGGGCCTACTGGGTCTGTGATGTATCGAGAGAGTATAGAAAACTGATCTCAGAGTTGAAGTCAGGACGCTACAGGACAAAACCCGGAGGTGCTTAAACCTGTTCATCCTTTACATTAGACCGATATTAGCATATGCATTGATCCTCTTGGCGGAGAGCCTCTCACCCGCAGCCACTTAAGCAGGGAGACATGACGCCTTGAAAGCAAACAGCATGGGAGGGAATGAATGCCTCGCCAACGAGAACAATGTAAGGAGTTAATCGTGTATATAACTGGAGTTTTCCAGGGGGTGGAAGAACACTGCACACCTCTAGTACACTGAACAGTGACGTAGTAACTAGGGTCACAATGCTGAACCTGTCGTCACGGTGTATTGTTTAGATTGACATGGGTGTACCTCAACCAGGAGAGACTGCTTGGACAGGGCTCCCTGGTAAAATATATTTATTTCTATCAGGACTCGCCTGAATATACAAAAGATAAACACAACTGTAAAAAATGCACATTGTGTTTCCTCGAGCCAGACGCAGTCCCCTTTGTATGTGACGATTGACAAGACTAAGCTGGAATACGTGTTCTAAACGTTGAAAGGAGACACGGCTCATTATTCTTACAAAATGTCCGGTTTCTTTCCTCATAGCGGCCCAGAGCTATCAATCCTAAAGTAACAGTGTAATGGTTATATTCCTTAAACTGCCATCTCTCACCAAGCCGTAATATGTTGAGTCCTGCTGTATGTCCCACCAGGAGCATGATATTAGCTTACACTGATGTTGTCTTCATGGCATCAGAAAAACCAACCGGTCGACTGGGAGTTCGAGAAATGCTTTAGAGCCACACATTTCAGTCACCAGCCTGTTGAACACATTGACGCACGCAGCCTGGACAAGCCCTATTCCCCCTGATAATCACCCAGTCTTCGGGAACTAGACCTGAGGATTAAAGAGACCTCAATGATCCAGTCATCATGGCTACAGCTTGTAGAGGTGTATAGTTGAGTTTAGTTCCTTGAGGCGTCATGGATGGGAGACCCAAAGAAATGGGGAGACCATTATTTCAGACCCAAATAAGGAGCTCGGATATCATCTTACACTTCCTGCTCCAGGCCTCTGGTTAGCCATCCCCTCCCCCATCAGCTCATATCAGCCCCCTCTCTAAACCCCCCTCCACTAAGGTCAAAGATCAGTAATCCCTCTTTCTCCCCAACAAAAAAATAAACAGTCTGCTAAACATTTGTATTTTCAACAGGAAGAAGATTGTTGTGTAGTGATTGTGATCTGAGCGCAAAAGGCTAACTGATAGAAATAAAATTGAGGTTGGAAACGTTGTTCAACCATAAGAGGCTTCCTGATAATATCTCCCCTGATACATTTCAGTTGGAATAAGACGGCCTGTTTCATTTGCATTCCCTGCCGTTCGGCCTCCAACACACACCAATGAAACTGAATGGGGGGTGTGGCAGCTGGAATGGGGGTGTGGCAGCAGGACAATACTCTCCAGACTTAATTTGCCAGGGTCACAACAGACACCTTAACGCCAGGGTAACACTGACCATTAACTACTACACACGGCATTTCACCTCTGAAAAGTGGGTACATTGATTAATGTCACCATTCAACATTATCCAGGGCATTTGTAAAAACTATAAGGTAGATTATTAGTATATTAGTAGAGAGAGAGAGAGAGAGAGAGAGAGAGAGAGAGAGACAGAGAGAGAGAGAGAGACAGAGAGAGAGAGAGAGAGAGAGAGAGGGAGCGAGAGAGAGAGAGAGGGAGAGACAGAGAGGAGAGAGAGAGCGAGAGAGAGAGAGAGAGAGAGAGAGAGAGAGAGAGAGAGAGAGAGAGAGAGAGAGAGAGAGAGAGAGAGAGAGAGAGAGAGAGAGAGAGACAGAGAGAGAGAGAGAGGGAGAGACAGAGAGGAGAGAGAGAGAGAGAGAGAGAGAGAGAGACAGAGAGAGAGAGAGAGAGAGAGAGAGAGAGAGAGGGAGCGAGAGAGAGAGAGAGGGAGAGACAGAGAGGAGAGAGAGAGCGAGAGAGAGAGAGAGGGAGAGAGAGAGAGAGAGAGAGACAGAGAGAGAGAGAGAGAGAGAGAGGAGAGGAGAGGGGAGAGAGGGTTTGTTTGTAGACTTACACCATTCTTTTATGGCTGTGATTGAGGGTCCCATTGGGTGGCACACAATTGTCATTGTAAATAAGAATTTGTTCTTAATGACTTGCCTAGCTAAATAAAGGTTAAATACATTTTAAATATATATAAATCCATTGCAGATGTAAGAACAGAGATAAATGCTTTGAAATGATTTCCTTTAGAGCAAGTCCACACACCATCAAACCAACAGCTACAAATCACATCTCCACCGAATGACTGACACATCAGCTAGATTGTTAGACATGATTCAAGTACCATGCTTTTATCACTTGATAAAGTATATAATATAATGTGTTCTTATCTATTACATCAATATATCCACTGATGAGACAAAGGACATGACATGCCTGCCAGTCTCTGTTATTGAGTAGTGTTCAGCTCCCTAACTCACCTGAAATCACAGTGACAGCCTGGGCGGATATTGAAATGCAGACACTCAACCAAAACAGAGAAACGGGAATAACTGAATACATAAAATAACTGACAACACTGTTGATTTGTTTTGTTGCACATATCAGTAAAACTCAAACTTTGTGAGGACAGCAAATCTAATAAGATGCTAAATGCAATTTTGAAGAAAGAAGCAGTTTTCGATTGTTCTCTTACCACACATTTACCTTTTATCAATCCAAATATATTTTTTTTACAAATAGTCCTGGACTAAAAACATTTTTACACTTGGGAGACTGCCGGTGGAAGTTTACTTTCTCCCACCTGAAGAGAGAGGAACCAACAGAACAGGTGTGATGATGATCAGGAGGGCTCTTACAGAACAGGTGTGATGAAGGTTCTAACAGGAAGTCACCCACTTCCCTGAAAGGATCCTGAATGCCATCCAAAGAGGTGTTGATTAAAAAAAAACACTTTATTCCAGAAAGCTGCTGCCCTTCTAGTCAAGTTCATTTCCCAAGATGTATGGCTGGTCAAGGAAGTAGCTTGTGACTAAGTGCCCTGCCCTTTAATATGTATGACACATCTACTGCAGAGAGCTCAACTTTCCTAAGGATATTCACCATGTAGGATCTTAATTTGATCACCGTGTGCAGGAAATACAAACTTGTCGTGTATTCAAGGTTTAGAAAGGCTTCTATTTTTACTTTAAATGGTCAGACTTGATTTGCCCGTACAAAAAAATGTATCAACCTTTACCAACATTTCCATTAATTATAATCCACACAATTATTCGTATTTCCTGTTACTGAAGGATTATTTTCCAGCTGTGAGAAACCGGTCAAATTAAGATCCTGCATCTGTACTTCCTTGCATATTCACTCTCAATCTCTACGTCTGCCTTTCTCTCTCTCTCTGTCTGCTGTTTATTTAAGGCTGTGTTTCCCACAGTGTGGCTTGTCTGAGGGGAGCGGTGGCTGCCACCAGAGTCCTCTCTCCCAGGGTAAAGCATGTTCTGTGGCTGGCTGTCCTCTGCCATGTGGCTCTCATTACATTACCATCTCAATCACTGTCCGTGTGGTAATTACCTCGACTAACCTGTACCCCAGCACATTGTCTCGGTACCGGTACACCCTGTATATAACCTGGTTATTGCTTTTTTATTGTTGCTCTTTTATTTTTAACTTTAGTTGACTTCGTAAATATTTTTCTCAAAACTGCATTGTTGGTAAAAAAACAACAGAACAGTTGGTTAAGGGCTTGTAAGTAAGCATTTCACAGTAAGGTCTGTGAAATGTGACAAATACAATTTGATTGGACTTTTTCATCAATAGAGGACAGACAAATTAACAATTGACCTGCCATAGATGGCTAATTCTACAGACGTTGCATGTTCTGCCTGGCTGGAAAAATGGTTATGGCTGCAGGATACATAGAAACCTCTTCCCTGTGATGTAGTTACATTATAAAGTCATTTCTCACAGTTTCTCTCTACTATACTGTAGATCCTGTCTGTCTGTCTGTCTCCCTACCTGCCTGTGCCTGTCTGCCTGCCTCTCTGCCCGCCTGCCTGTCTGTCCCCCTGTCTCCCTGCCTCTCTGCCTGTCTGTCCCCCTGTCTGTCTGCCTGTCTCCATGCCTGTCTGTCCGCCTGTCTCCCTGCCTGTCTGTCCCCCTGTTTGTCTGTCCCCCTGCCTGTCTCCCTGCCGGTCCCCCTGTCTCCCTGCCTGTCTGCCTGCCTACCGCCTGGTTGCCTTTCTCTTTGCCTGCCTGCAAGACACTTCCAGTTTCTCTGTGTGCGTGTGAGTACTGCCTCTCTGTATTCTTTGAAGATCAACAGCATGCTTCTTTGGGCTTAAAGAGTGTTTCAACCATGCAGAATGGAAACAGGTGGTACATGTTGTCAGTAATTACTGTGGTTGCTTCCCTCTCATGATAGGTTGTGTGGTCCCACATAGTTGATCGGAGTTTGGACAAGTGACAACATGTCATCTTCAACTGCTTGAAGAGCAGTTATCCTCCAGTGTATTTTAATGTACTCTAAGTAAACCTCTCTTTGTTACAGCAGTCCAGAGTTATTCACTGTGTATTGAATCAACTTTTATTATCTTGCTGTTTCTATAGAAACTCTACATTGTGGTGCCTAGTTCTTCTCTTCATTACAAAGAACAAGATGCTCCTGAGTACCTCCCCACCTCCATATGTAACAGTGTAACATCTTCCCCAGTGGCCTCCCCCTGAAACACAATCACATAAACAAAGGCCAGTCTTCTTACTGACGCAGGATAAGTGCTTATTAGAGGAGACAAGCTGATTGGTGATTGTGTTGCAGTGTCTGGCTGCTAGCAGAACAAATTGCCCACAAGGGCTGAAAAACAACTCTTGACTTTATGATGAGAGGAACAAACTGAGACATGGGAGCAGAGTAGATGTGATTACTGGGCTATTGTTGTGGAATATCATATCAGTCTGTTTCCTGCTGCTGCTGCCTGCTAAATACAGACCATAATAATCCCCTCCCCATGTGATGCTGGAGGCTGGGAGGGTTGAGGGGAGAGGGAGATGGGGTGGAGGGGGGTTGTCTGAGTCGAGACGGAGTGTGTGTGGGGGGGGGGGGGTAATTAAAACGACATGTGTCTGTTGCCCAAATGTATGCATTTACACCCTGTCTCTGTCTCTAAGGTTACACCGGCCTCGTCTAAGGTTACCGGGGCATTGTTTCAGGGGGTACTGACATTTATTACATTTTTTTTGGTCAGACCTGCTACAGTGCCTTGCGAAAGTATTCGGCCCCCTTGAACTTTGCGACCTTTTGCCACATTTCAGGCTTCAAACATAAAGATATAAAACTGTATTTTTTTTGTGAAGAATCAACAACAAGTGGGACACAATAATGAAGTGGAATGACATTTATTGGATATTTCAAACTTTTTTAACAAATCAAAAACTGAAAAATTGGGCGTGCAAAATTATTCAGCCCCTTTACTTTCAGTGCAGCAAACTCTCTCCAGAAGTTCAGTGAGGATCTCTGAATGATCCAATGTTGACCTAAATGACTAATGATGATAAATACAATCCACCTGTGTGTAATCAAGTCTCCGTATAAATGCACCTGCACTGTGATAGTCTCAGAGGTCCGTTAAAAGCGCAGAGAGCATCATGAAGAACAAGGAACACACCAGGCAGGTCCGAGATACTGTTGTGAAGAAGTTTAAAGCCGGATTTGGATACAAAAAGATTTCCCAAACTTTAAACATCCCAAGGAGCACTGTGCAAGCGATAATATTGAAATGGAAGGAGTATCAGACCACTGCAAATCTACCAAGACCTGGCCGTCCCTCTAAACTTTCAGCTCATACAAGGAGAAGACTGATCAGAGATGCAGCCAAGAGGCCCATGATCACTCTGGATGAACTGCAGAGATCTACAGCTGAGGTGGGAAACTCTGTCCATAGGACAACAATCAGTCATATATTGCACAAATCTGGCCTTTATGGAAGAGTGGCAAGAAGAAAGCCATTTCTTAAAGATATCCATAAAAAGTGTCGTTTAAAGTTTACCACAAGCCACCTGGGAGACACACCAAACATGTGGAAGAAGGTGCTCTGGTCAGATGAAACCAAAATTTAACTTTTTGACAACAATGCAAAACGTTATGTTTGGCGTAAAAGCAACACAGCTGAACACACCATCCCCACTGTCAAACATGGTGGTGGCAGCATCATGGTTTGGGCCTGCTTTTCTTCAGCAGGGACAGGGAAGATGGTTACAATTGATGGGAAGATGGATGGAGCCAAATACAGGACCATTCTGGAAGAAAACCTGAAGGAGTCTGCAAAAGACCTGAGACTGGGACGGAGATTTGTCTTCCAACAAGACAATGATCCAAAACATAAAGCAAAATCTACAATGGAATGGTTCAAAAATAAACATATCCAGGTGTTAGAATGGCCAAGTCAAAGTCCAGACCTGAATCCAATCGAGAATCTGTGGAAAGAACTGAAAACTGCTGTTCACAAATGCTCTCCATCCAACCTCACTGAGCTCGAGCTGTTTTGCAAGGAGGAATGGGAAAAAATGTCAGTCTCTCGATGTGAAAAACTGATAAAGACATACCCCAAGCGACTTACAGCTGTAATCGCAGCAAAAGGTGGTGCTACAAAGTATTAACTTAAGGGGGCTGAATAATTTTGCACGCCCAATTTTTCAGTTTTTGATTTGTTAAAAAAGTTTGAAATATCCAATAAATGTCGTTCCACTTCATGATTGTGTCCCACTTGTTGTTGATTCTTCACAAAAAAATACAGTTTTATATCTTTATGTTTGAAACCTGAAATGTGGCAAAAGGTCGCAAAGTTCAAGGGGGCCGAATACTTTCGCAAGGCACTGTATAAGAGAAGAGTCTTGAGAGTTGTCCCTGAGTGATCTATTGTCCCCGAGTGATCTATTGACCCTGAGTGATCTAAATATGAGTCTGTCTTTCAGTAATGACCCAGTTAGACAGCAGCATCAGATAGGAGAGGAGGGAGAGGAGAATACCACTCTGGTGTTAACAATTATTACTGGAGATAATTAACAAATCCAATTAATACAGATGAATCGCCGAGAGAGAGAGAGATGGGGGACAGAGGATTTTCAAACGTTTCAAATTTGTGTCCGGAAATTGGCAACAAAGGAATGCAGGGGGGTTCCTGGGCAGTAAACTTTCTCCTGGGAGCAGTAGTCACTAATCAGTTGGCTGTGTTCAAGGTGACACAGAGACACACAGACATGTTGCTTCACTAGAGAGCTGGAGACACAGTGAACCATGCTGTACCACTGGAGGTCTGGTTCTGGTCTGTCCGTCTGGGTCCGAACTCTCATCGGAGGTTTGTAACTTTAATGAGCACATCATGTGTCCCGAGGCTACCTCTACAACTCAGGCTACCTGGGTCAGAAACAAGACCAACAGGAAAACCGCAGAGGTGGCTGAACAGCACAACTGCGGGACGTTGAAGGATGTTGAAAAGCTGTAGGAGAACTACATGGCAGTTGTGGCAAGAAGCTGCCAGGTCTCGTTTTCCTCTTTAATTTAATTGAACACCTACAAGCTCACACAACACTCCCCAGCAAGAGAAGAACCCAGCCTAGACCCGAACAGTCTGCTGTGGAAGACAGGCCCAGACTAAATATGACATTGTTGATGGATGGGATGAGATTCTTAAGCCCCGATTGGTTCTGTGTGTGCCTGGCCTATACCATTAACACTGCATGTGGCTCCTCTACACGATGAACACATATGTGCCTCCTCTGCTCCACACTGCTAAGTCCAGATCGTTTCCACTAATGCCCCTGGCCTACAGACATAACAACAGAGATTAGTAAACCAATACCCTCTACCACCTGGTCTGGAAAGACCAATAGAAAAAGGGTCATTGCGGAGGTCCTATGGAGATCTGGCAGTCTCACTGGATCAACTATCCTTATTGCAGAGACAGAGACACTGATACTGTCATTCTGACTGGTCCTGGAAGGACTTCAATGAGGAGGACCATTAAAAGAACAGCCGCAATCAGGGTTTTGGTTCAGCAGCTCCTGGTCATGGTGGGTAGGGGGGCTCGGTGTGTGTGTTTGTGTGTGCATGTGTGTATGGGGTGTGTGTCAGGGATTTGATGAGCTAGGGAGATTCAAAGTCTGATTTTCCCTGGTGAAACCGGAGCCGTGCTCCAGGCTACAGTATAGGCAGAGAGGGAAGTGGCTTGTCATGTACAATAAAGGAATTTCCGGGCCAGTCAGGCCTGTGAGTAGGGTCGGTAACCTTTTCCATCCTTACACTCTGTGTTGGTCAGGAGGAACAGGGATCTCTCTGGGGGCTCACTGTCTCCCCTCTAACAGGTGGAGGTGTACAGTGGTCAGGAGTAGTGAGGTGTTGATAGACAGTCCAACAACCCTATCAGGGCCCGGTTTCCCAAAAGCATCTTAAGGCTAAGTTCATCATGAGAACCTTAGTCGAGCATCATTAAATCTCCAAGCTGTTTCCCAAAACCATTGTTAGTTGCACTTGAACACGTTCGTTATTTACCAACTGCCTCAGACCACTCAAAGAACAGCTAAGTGTGTTCTTAGATGGGGTTTTTTTGCCCCTCCACATCACTTTAAAGACATAAATTCTGTGGAAACATATAATCAAGCTATTTGTCTGTCTCTATGTAACCAGCAATAACTTTGGAAGAAATGAACTACAAATACAAATTTGCCAATGTCTTTGTAGTTGAACAAGTGAAGGATAAAAATATGCTTAAAAAGAAACCGAGAAAACATTTGTACAGTAATCCTATAGGCTTAAATAAATGTAATTTCAGTCAATTGAGTTCTATTTGTAGGCTACACTATCTGTAGTGTTTGCCTCAATATATTTAATGATGTGTAATGTGTGCAATGATGTGCAAAATGAATATGTGATTGACTGCATTATTATAAGGTAAGAATTAGAATAAGCATCCTCAATATTTCGCGACATTAGGTGATATCTCTCTAGGAGCTGATCTGTCGTCAGTATCGTGGAATAATGACAATGTTAAGGTAGTATTTGAATGGAGAAAGCTGACCAGAGAGCTGAGCTGCCTTTCTTTCGATCCTATCAGTGTGGACAAACGCTCCAACGACTCACTTAGCGAATGTTCTTACGGCGTGGTGTTTTGGGAAATGCATGATACATCTTCGGCTGTTGTAGGAAAGATGCATCACCGCTATCGGGAAACAGGCCCAGAGCTCGCTGACCTGCTGGCTCCTCCCCTTGCTCCAAGCCTGCAGCCTACATACGAGAGCATCTCAGGGCTATTCCACATTCAATTATTTTTTTGAAGAACTGGATTTAAAAAAAAGCTAAGTACACACACCAATAAAGCACTTTCTTAAAATGCAATGTTGATAAAAGTAATTAGGAAGGAAGTGCTCAACCAACTTGAGTAGAGGTGCAACCCAAAAATGTGATCATCATTGAAAAGGAGCTAAACTTGTTCAGAATTCAAAACATATGATTTTATTCAAGCAACAGTTTAAATGCTTCTTGAAAGTAATTAGGCCATTTTAAAATAATCTGAAAACTAAGGGTCTCAATAAATAACACAACGATATGTCAAATCAGGTAATGCCAAATTCGAGTCTGAAGGAAGTATGCTTTGAAATAATTTCCCTCAGTCATTAGGCGTGTTTTTTTTGTCACACCCCCTTCTAATGAGTATCAAAGAGGGAAACAGAAGGGGGGGGGGCATGCATGCCTTTCTGAGAGTCCCAACTTTCAGCAATGGGGTTATTCTATTTTGTAGCTTAAACATTTCAAACCCTAGAGCCAGATTCATATGAAGAAAAAAAAAATCAACTTTGCCACATAGGCGCTAGAAAATGCTAAAATCGCTAGAAACCACACTAGAGAGTGAGACAACCACCATAGTGCTTGTAATTTTGGCACTAAAGTCGGATCTTGGCAGAGATTTTTTTTTGCAGAGCTTTTATTGTTGTTCAGAATTGATCAAAGGGCCAGTCTAAATGAATAAACGGGACGCCAGTTGAATAGCCCTGCCCTACTGAGACATAACCCCAAACCCGAAATGTACAAAGACCTCCAGGGGTTCATCTCCTACTGAGACCTCCGGGGATTTACAGGGGCCGGAGCTCAACATGTGTCCCAGCCTTCAGCGCGACACGCCAGCTGAAATCATAATGCTGTTCAGGGGGCCCTTTAAACTCTGGCGTTAAAAGACCAGGTAAAAGACTTCTGTCTTCTGGTGAGATGGATGGCTTTAGCAGAGAGATGAGGAGAGAGAGAGAGAGATCTGACAGAGGACCTTGTACAGTAGATGTGGGTGCCTGTTGCCTGTGTGTCAGAGTCAGAGTCAGAGCTAAAAAGCTCAACAAATGCCCACAGTCTCATACCAGTCATGAACTACATTGGACCCCAAATCTTCAAAAGTTCTTCTGCGCAGCCTTAGAATTATATTAGGCCTAATACAGAAAAAAAGACAAGACATTTTTACATAAATACACAAGAGATCTACAACTTTGGTGTTAGCTTTAAATATTTAACAGTAGGTATCCCTGTTTCTGTTCTCTCCTCACGACCTTGCTGGCACCTGCCTGCTCTAACCAAAGCAGATAAAACAGGCCTAAATTATATTTATTTTGGTGTAATCATAAGGATTAAGCTGCTGAAGAAACACATTAATATATAATCCCCCGTGCCTCCCCCCTCCTCTCACTTTACCCCCGGGCTCTCCCTGCCTCCTCCCTCCCTCCCTCCCACCCCCTCTCTCTCTCTCCCTCCCTCCCTCCAGCTTTGCAGCACTGAGCCTTTTAATTCAGAAGGAAAATGGAGGCAGTGGTTTGGAGCCGCTTTCAGCTCCTGCCAAGCTCTCGTCTGCATTGTGGAGTTTACAGCTGGGCTTGCTTTCCTTTATTCTGCTCTTTCTCTGTCCCTCTCTTTCTTTCTCTGTCCCTCTCTTTCTTTCTCTGTCCCTCTCTTTCTTTCTCTGTCCCTTCCTTTCTTTCTCTGTCCCTCTCTTTCTTTCTCTGTCCCTCTCTTTCTTTCTCTGTCCCTCTCTTTCTTTCTCTGTCCCTCTCTTTCTTTCTCTGTCCCTCTCTTCCTTTCTCTGTCCCTTCCTTTCTTTCTGTGGTGCAATTCTTGCTGCTGTGTGTGCAGGGGGGGAGGGGGTCACTTGTTATGGGGCCAACTTTTTGGGTTTTCATCCCGTACACCCCACTTCTTCCCTCCGTCTTCCCCCATACACCTCACTTCTTCCTTCCCCCCTCCCCCGTACACCCTCATTCCCTCCTTCCTCAATGACAGGCTGTAAACACAAGAGAAGTGAGAGGGGGAGAGGAGGGGAAGGGGGGACACGGCACACTCTTAACTCCCCCTGACATGCCGCCTCATTTCTCCCCACCCCTTCTGCTGCACTCTAGCATGGTTTAAACGTACTGTACAGCGTGTCTTATTATCATGGTTTAAACGTACTGTACAGCGTGTCTTATTATCCTGGTTTAAACGTACTGTACAGTGTGTCTTATTATCCTGGTTTAAACATACTGTACAGCGTGTCTTATTATCCTGGTTTAAACGTACTGTACAGTGTGTCTTATTATCCTGGTTTAAACGTACTGTACAGCGTGTCTTATTATCCTGGTTTAAACGTACTGTACAGCGTGTCTTATTATCCTGGTTTAAATGTACTGTACAGTGTGTCTTATTATCCTGGTTTAAACATACTGTACAGCGTGTCTTATTATCCTGGTTTAAACGTACTGTACAGCGTGTCTTATTATCCTGGTTTAAACGTACTGTACAGCGTGTCTTATTATCCTGGTTTAAACATACTGTACAGCGTGTCTTATTATCCTGGTTTAAACATACTGTACAGCGTGTCTTATTATCCTGGTTTAAAGGTACTGTACAGCGTGTCTTATTATCCTGGTTTAAACATACTGTACAGCATGTCTTATTATCCTGGTTTAAACGTACTGTACAGCGTGCCTTATTATCCTGGTTTAAACGTACTGTACAGCGTGTCTTATTATCATGGTTTAAACGTACTGTACAGCGTGTCTTATTATCATGGTTTAAATTTACTGTACAGTGTGTCTTATTATCCTGGTTTAAACTTACTGTACAGCGTGTCTTATTATCATGGTTTAAACGTACTGTACACCGTGTCTTATTATCATGGTTTAAACATACTATACACCCTGTCTTATTATCATGGTTTAAACGTACTGTACAGTACAGGGATAAATAAGAGTTCTGAAGAAATGTAGAAATATAGAGAGAAGGAGATCCAAAGGGAGATACAGACACAGAGAGAGAAAGATAATGAGAGAGAGTGAGACAGAAGAGGAGATGGAATACTCAAATAAAGACAGTGATCTGATAACAAGCTGTGGGACTTTGAGACAGACCGTATCAGAGAAAAACACTGATATTAAAAAGATAGAGAGATTGTGCCGTAATTCTTTCTCATACACAGTAGTCTGCAGATGTATGACTGTAAATGAGATTAAATGGAGGAGGCTCATTGGTTCCCCATTTTCCAGTACTCTCATTCTCCGTAAATTTGATTTGATGTAAAACTCCTACTGAAACTCCTACTGAAAGCCACAAAGAGATGACAAGCGCCTGATGCATCCAACCTTCCGGAAACCTCCAGTAAACCACACACTTATTATTGTTACTGTTGGCTCTTCATTGTAATCCTCAGGCACTGGCCAGTCTGGCAGACAGTTTACCAGTCTACTCTGTTCCGGGATCAGGTGCTGACTTGTTGAACATCAGACCTTGTGAAAGTAATGGAAGCTAAACATACTTTCTGTATATCAAATAAAGTGAAAGAAAAACATCTATTTCCGTTTGTCTCTGAAAGATGAGTAATGATGATACTTCCTCGTCATGTTCCAGCAATGTCCTCCTCCGTGGTGAGCTGGAGTGATGAATATAGAGAGATGAATAATATGGACATAGCTTAACGTGGAACAGACAGCTGCTGAGAATGACAGCTCTTTCGTTCTTCCAGACTAATCAAATCCCAAATGAAATCAACTCGGCTGCATTAGCCACAGCCAATGCAAAGCACCTCGGCACAAATTCATTTTGGATTTGAATTACAAACGAATCCTTTTAGAGGATCGTTGTGTTCTTGTAATGATCTGACTCCCAGGTCTCACTCAGAGTTTGGTAGAAGGTTACATCTCCATGACAACTTGAAGAGAGAGGAGGGAGGGGGAAAGCTGTTGATGATGAGCCCAGGGGAAAATGGAGCTTCTCTTCTGTTAATGTCAAGGAAGTAGGAATCCTGTGGATCTGTGGACTTGACTGTATCTGTTTATACCCAGCATCTGTTGAAGCTCCCAATGAGGCATTTTAATGTATTGCTAAAGTAAATAAAAAAATGCTATGAAATCTTACAATTTAGTTATGATAAATGCAACATTGTCTTTGTTTTAGTTGTAAGCTTCCCAGTTAGCAGCCTGTTGGTCGTTAGCTGCCTGCAGTATATGACAAGGTCATTTTACTACAGACATTAGCATGTTTTTCTGACAACGCCCGTCCCTCTAAGGGAGTTGGCCTATCAGTCACAATGCCACACAGTGAGAACACAGATCAGTATTAGGTTGATGTTTACCTAAGAGTCCATCATGCTGTCAACTGTGTCTTTGTAATACTTGTTGCCTCATGGTGTTTCAGGTGTGGTGTGTGTCGTCAGAGAGTTTCAGGTGTGGTGTTTGTCATCATGGTGTTTGAGGTGTGGTGTGAGTCCCTAAGGTGTGAGTCACACAGGACGTCGAGTCTCAACAATGCTGTCATCAGCATGCCGTGACTTTGGTGTAAACGAAGCAGGACGATGGCATGCGAGAGAGGAGAATAGAGAGCAGAGATCAGAAGTTAATTGAACACTGTGCTCTCCAGCTGGTCAGACACATGTTGGACCGTGTCCGAAATGGCACTCCATTCCTTGTAAAGTGCACTACTTTTGAAGGACCCTCAGCCAGGCTGTCTTCCCGTGTTAGAACCCGCTCGGTGACCCTCCAGATACACTTCACCCTAACCGCCTGGGAAAGCAGGAAGCGGTGGTCCTGGAAAATGTCATGTTTACACGGAGCGTCCTTTGAACTTGTCTGCTGACCTCCTTTTACTTATTGACTGAAAGTGGACAGGGTCATTCTTAATAGTCACAGATGACCTTTTAATAAACACCTGCGAGGCCAACACTTGGTAAATAATCCAAAACAAAGCCTTTACTGCTTGAAGATGAAGTAGAAACACTGAGTCGAATCGTCTCTTGAGAAACGTGAAAAGTTTCACACAAATCTCCATTGGACATCTGCGTGTGATTTCCTTTAAAGTCTGAGATAAAATCCCGTTCGTCAATCTGGGATTAAACCCTACAAAATGAAGCCTTATAACTAACATGAATACAGTTGATCCACATCCATATAGTCATCATCCCTCTGTCTTCACCCATATACCGTATATCCCGCTCTGCTCCCTCCCCCTGCTGTAACCCGCTCTGCCTCACTCCCTCCCTCCTCCTACCTCTCATCTACCTGCATGTTTCCCATTCCCAGCCATCAATCAACCACTACCTTCCAGTCTACACCTTTCACTCCGCCCCCTGTGTCGGTCTGAAACCCCTTTCTGTGTCGGTCTCAAACCCTTACTCTTAATTTCATGGATCATAGATCTTCTGCTTTCCTCCCGTCTCACAGTTCACTCCCCAACCTGAGAGAGTCGTGCCTCTACAGACAGCCCAGACAGAGCGAGAGCAATGCTGTAAGCTGATACCTGGACGCTCCACTACAGTTCCCCTTGAGGGGATATGAATGGTTGACAGGTGGACACACCTGGTCTCTACAGCAACACTAACCTGCCGTTCTCAAAACCTGCACCCTGTTCCAAACTCACGGCCAGCTGGTCGCCTCTCTAAGACCCTGGAGCAAGAGACAGGGCTGGGGATAGTCTTTTTTCGTCTCTTTTACAGAGATGTGAGGTGTTGACAGTTCTGCATTATAAAGACAAATTGTCCAAGGTAGAGCATTTCCAGAGGCATAGATTAATGGTCTTAAACACTGACGGTATGACTTAACTGAAATTCAAGACACTGCAAAGTACATTGCAGTCTAAGCTAAAAAAAGTTCTCAGAGCATGTGGGATGGGAAATGGGTGAAATGTGAATGCTGTTTGAGGCTGTTTAGATATTTTACATCACAGTGACTGAAGGTGACAGGCCATTGACCTTGACTCTGCCCACATAATGTGTGTGTGTGAGAGAGGGAAAGCACACGGGGGCGATGGGGGAGAAAGAGTGCAAGAGTGAGAGATATAGACAGAGAGAGAAAGACAGCAAGAGAGCAAGGGGGAGAGAGATTGAGAATGAAAGAGAGCAAGAGTGAGATCGAGAGGTGAGAGAGAGAGAGAGAGAGAGAGAGAGAGAGAGAGAGGGGGAGAGAGAGAGAGAGAGAGAGGGAGAAAGAGCACAATAATAGAAAGATGGGTGGAGGGGTGGTGGAGGTAGGTACTAAGTTGTGGGTTGTGGACAGAGGTTGAAGAGAGCTGGTGATGGTATATGAGACAGACTCTTTGATTTGCATATACATGCTGTCAGTCTGGAGCCTGACGACAGGGGGTAGGAGAGGCTTGGAAGGGGTTAAGCAGCAGCTTTTTACTTGGTTCTTAAATAGCAGCAAACTGGATTTACTTTGGGCTGTGCTGAGTGGTGTGGCAGAGCTATCATTTTGAAATCACCAGCAGCTCCAGTGCCTGGGAGGACGAGTCCAGGACTTACATAGTGCATGTCTGTTATGCATGGGTATCTGTGAAGGAATCAAAAAAAATACCCGGGTTAAATTCAGTGTATCACCCTTTTCCTCTCTGTATAAAGATAACAAAACAGAGGTAAAACATGTATCCCTGGCTCTTGCCTCACTAATCCAGCCCCAGTCTTTAGCATTGTCTCCGTAGCATAGCTCAGCGAGCTCTAGACACTTTGTTGTTCTCAGTCAGACCACAGTCTGTGGTGGCAGTGCACTATAATTATCTAGGGTCTGCTAAGTCCCTCTGTAGGGGCAACGAGATAAACTCCTCTTAAAGACTAAGACTGTAGACTCCAGTTTAGAGACAAAGACTATAGTGTTAAGAAGCACCTGACTCTTCCTTCCATTTCCTCCTTAATCCATGCGTCATTTTGAATTTGAATAGAGCCATACAGTGTCGTAGCCCTGAGAATCAAGCGCATAATAAATTGGTGGACATATTTAGATCCCTTAAAATAAACTTTCCTCAGACTCTCTTAGGAAGTGACAGATTTACAATAAGACAATGACCACAAGCCTCACTCAGTGTTAATTGTTGTTTTCTTCACCTTATTTTGTTTCATAACGAGGATCAAGTTTGCTTGGAAAATGAAACGTTGGGTTCTTGAAAAATACACGAGGTTGATGAGATGAGATGAGATGAGATGAGATGAGATGAGCTGAGATGAGATGAGATGAGCTGAGATGAGATGAGATGAGATGAGCTGAGATGAGATGAGATGAGATGAGATGAGCTGATGAGATGAGCTTTGAGGTTGAGTGGTCTGCTCCCCTTTACAGGACTATCGTGTAGAACTGAACTCACAGACAAACCTCTGAGCTGCACATGGCATTGGTTCAATTCATCTGGAAACAGCAAGCTATTTAGACCGACATTCTGTGTCAGAAATATGGCTGAGACAGGAAAATACGTTGTGCTATCATGTCAAAGCATGACGTCTTACAACAATGGAAAATGCCACTTCTGAGAGAGGAAATGTTTTATGACTGGGGTTGATGACATAGATTTGGCTGGTTTGAATAGAGTGCTGCAGCTTCAAAGAGCTCATGCTTCACCACCAGTATATTTCCAGTTGCTTAAGTTCCTCTACCACGTGACTTTTAGTGTTACAGACTTGGCTGGGGGGGGGAGAGAGCAATGCTCACACACGCGTGTGAAGCGCAGAGAAAGTGTTACGCTTCAAACAAGGAGACTTAATCAAAGTTATCAGTAATGGTTCCAGGCTGACCCTTCAGTCTAATGAGAGAGAGAGAGAGAGAGAGAGAGAGAGAGAGAGAGAGAGAGAGAGAGAGAGAGAGACAGATATCCTGGCTCTGGTTAGGTAGGCCAAGGAAGAGACTGTTACCGTGGCGATGTTGTGCCCTGGGCCAACAGGCCAGCTAAAGCCTGGTGCTTTGCCGTGGTAGCCGGGTGTGTTGTCTTGGTGTTGGGTTCCCTCCCTCTCAGGGCCAGTCAGGATGAGGTCGAGTGGAGGAGCTTCTCTTTTGTACAAAACAAATAGCAGCATGTTTGTTCGTTCATATAAAGATAATGTAGTGTCACAAAGTACAGAAAACTGTAGTGTCCGATGAGGGTTAAACAAAGGATTACACATAGCAAGGAGAAACAGAAGGGAGGGAGTACAACATGACAGATACTCTCTGTCTGTGACAACAGGAGGGTTGTACTGGGACACAGACCACTTGCAGTGACAGTTGGTGTTGAGTCATGTGATGGACCTTATGGCAGAGCCAGGCTGCTGGTTGGTTGTCTGCAGTGGAGAGCAAGGGAGCCAGTGTCAGTGTCAGTGGGGAGTCACCTCAGTGTGTTGGAGCTAATCTCTGGGCTCCAGCTCTACTGGGTGGAGGTCAGGGGGGAGCCTGGTGAACGGACAGTCCTCAGCACAGGAAACGACAGAAGCAGGAAGAGCCGTTGCCTCACCATCCACCCTGCCACTCTATCACTACAGCCTCAACACTCACAGCCTATCCTTTCGGCTGGAGATGTATGCCATGAAAATGTATCTGTTTCACATTCTCCCACCCAAAGCACTCCCCTGTGTCTCTGCTGAGCTAACTCATTTTAGTGCGGAGTCAGTCTCTCTCTCGCTCGCTCACTCTCTCTTTTTTTTTCACTCCATCTCACACACTCCTCCTCATGAAGTCATTCACTGGGAGAGAGGATGTACCACAGGGGAGGTTGTACTGGTCTTCCCACCTTGTTTTTTACAGCTCATCGATGACTGATTCTGGGTTCTCAAATAAACCACTGTGGGAACAAATCTGTTAAATACACTACATGACCAAAAGTATGTGGACACCTGCTCGAACATCTCAATCCAAAATCATGGGCATTAATATGGAGTTGGTCCCCCCTTTGCTGCTATAACGGCTTCCACTCTTCTGGGAACTGTTGCCACAAAGTTGGAAGCACAGAATCGTCTAGAATGCCATTGTATGCTGTAGCGTTAAGATTTCTCTTCACTGGAACTAAGGGGAATAGCCATGAAAAACAGCCCCAGACCATTATTCCTCCTCCAACAAACAGTTGGCACTATGCATTCAGGCAAGTAGCATTCTCCTGGCATCTGCCAAACCTAGATTTATCCGTCGGCCTGCCAGAGTGCAAATCTCTCCAGAGTGGTGATCTTAGGCTTGTGTTTGGCCGCTCGGCCATGGAAACCCATTTTATGAAGCTCCCGACTAACATTTCTTGTGCTGACGTTGCTTCCAAAGGCAATTGGAACTCTGTAATGAGTGTTAAAACCAAATACAGACGATTTTTACCCGCTACACGCTTCAGCACACTGCAATCTCGTTCTGTGAGCTTGTGTGGCCTACCACTTCGCAGCTGAGGTGTTGTTGCTCTTAGACGTTTCCACTTCACAATAACAGCACTTACCAGTTGACCGGGAGCAGCGATAGCAGGAGAGACCTCTCCATCTTTACAACCATTGAATCTGTATATGTTTTGACAGTTAGTTAGTAGTAGACAGTTAGTAGACATTTAGTCTCCTCAACTTGTTCAACAGCCACACCATTCTTACCAGATTCAGCTGAGGTCTAGAGCTTAGGGAAATGTTTTGTACCAAATACAATGCTCTTAGTTTTAGAGATGTTAAGGAACAGTTTATTACTGGCCACCCATTCCAAAACTGACTGCAACTCCTTGTTAAGGGTTTCAGTGAATTCATTAACTGTGGTTGCTGAAACATTTATGGTTGACTCATCAGCATACACGGACACACAGGCTTTGTTTAATGCCAGTAGCATGTAATTGGTAAAAATATATAAAAAGTAAAGGGCCTAGAGAACTGCCTTGTGGTACACCACACCCTACATGCTTGGCATTAGAGAAGCTTCCATTAAAGAAAACCCTGAGTTCTATTAGATAGATAGCTCTGAATCCACAAAATGGCATAATATCTACAATACTCAACAACAGGTTATGGTCAATAATATCAGGCTGCACTGAAATCTAACAGTGCAGCTCCCACAATCTTTTTATTATCAATTTATTTCAACCAATCATCAGTCATTTGTGTCAGTGCAGTACATGTTGAGTGCCCTTCTCCATAAGCATGCTGAAAGTCTGTTGTCAATTTGTTTACAGAGAAATAGCATTGTATTTGGTCAAACACATTTTTTTACCACAGTTTGCAAGAGCTGGCAGCAAGCTGATTGGTCTGCTGCTAGAACCAGTAAAGGCCGCTCTTGGGTAACAAAATGACATTGGCTTCCCTCCAGACATCTTCCTCTAGACTTAGTTTAAAGATATGACAGATAGGAGTGGCCATAGAGTCAGCTACCATCCTCAGTAGCCTTCCATCAAAGTTGTCAATGCCAAGAGGTTTGTCATTGTTGATCGATAACAAAACATTCTAAGAGTAAGTTTCTTACCAGGGCATGTTTATCAATAATTGGAGGAAGCAATATAACAAATTTATCAAGTGCAGCGTCTGGATAATCCTTATTAATTACACCAGACCATCAAATATTTTTTACATAATCCACATAAAAGTCACAGCGAAAACTTTTGTATGATCTCTTATACACTATTTTAGGCCGAGCTTTTGGAACCTTGGTTCTCCTAGATATACCCACTATATTGTGATCACTGCATCCAATGGGTATGGTTACAGCTTTTGAAAAAGAGTTCTACAGTATTAGTAATAATTTGATCAATACATGTGGATGATCATGTTCTTGTAGTGTTTGTAAACACCCTGGTAGGTTGATTAGTAACCTGAACCAGATTACAGCCACTGGTTACAGTAGAAGTTCCCTCTTGAGCGGACAGTTTGATGAAAACCAAGCAAGTAGACCTCTCTGGTTACATCACATACACTATCAAGCATTTCACACACATTATTTAGATACTGATAGTTAGCACTTGGCGGCCTATAGCAACACCCCAAAATAATGGGCTTTAGATAAGGTAGGTGAACCTGCAGCCACAGTACTTCAATAATACTTGACATGAGATCTTCTCTAAGTCTTACTGGGATATGGCTCTGAATATACACTACTGTTCAAAAATGTGGGGTCACTTACAAATGTCCTGGTTTTCCATGAAAACATACATGAAATGAGTTGCAAAATGAATAGGAAATACAGTCAAGACGTTGACAAGGTTATAAATAATGATTTTTAATTGAAATAATAAAAAACTTAGCTTTTGTCAAAGAATCCTCAATTTGCAGCAATTACAGCCTTGCAGACCTGGGCATTCTAGTTGTTAATTTGTTGAGGTAATCTGAAGAGAATTCACCCCATGCGTGTAGCCGGGGAGTTTAATGCAGGGAAACTTAAATCTGTTTTATCAAATTTCTATCAGCATGTCAAATGTGCAACCAGAAGGAAAAAAACTCTGAACCATCTTCACTCCACACACAGAGACCCACACAAATATCTCCCTTGCCCTCCATTTGGCAAATCTGACCATAATTCTATCCTCCTGATTTTTGCTTACAAGCAAAAATTTAAGCAGGAAGCAACAGTGACTAGATCAATAAAAAAGTGGTCAGATGAAGCAGATGCTAAACTACAGGACTATTTTGCTATCACAGACTGGAAAATGTTCCGGGATTCCTCCAATGGCATTGAAGAGTACACCACATCAGTCATTGGCTTCATCAATAAGTACATCGGTGACGTCGTCCCCACAGTGACCGTACGTACATATCCCAAACAGAAACCATGAATTACAGGCAACATCCGCATTGAGCTAAAGGCTAGAGCTGTCGCTTTCAAAGAGCGGGACTCTAACCCGGAAGCTTATAAGAAACCCCGTTATGCCCTCCGATGAACCATCAAACAGGTAAAGTGTCAGTACAGGACTAAGATCGAATCGTACTACACCGGCTCTGACGCTTGTCAGATGTGGCAGGGCTTACAATCCATTACATACTACAAAGGTAAGCACAGCCGAGAGCTGCCCAGTGACACGAGCCTACAAGACTAGCTAAACTACTTCAATGCTCGCTTTGAGGAAAATTTGCAATTTGCATACCGCCCCAACAGATCCACTGATGATGCAATCTCTATTGCACTCCACACTGCCCTTTCCCACCTGGACAAAAGGAACACCTACATGAGAATGCTATTCATTGACTACAGCTCAGTGTTCAACACCATAGTGCCCTCAAAGCTCATCACTAAGCCAAGGACCCTGAGACTAAACACCTCCCTCTGCAACTGGATCCTGGACTTCCTGATGGGCCACCCCAGTTGGTAAGGGTAGGTAACAACACATCTGCCATGCTGATCCTCAACACAGGGACCCCTCAGGGGTGCGTGCCCAGTCCCCTCCTGTACTCCCTGTTCACTCACGACTGCACGGCCAGGCACGCCTCCAACACCGTCATTAAGTTTGCCGATGACACAACAGTGGTAGGCCTGATCACGAACAACGACGAAACAGCCTATAGGGAGGAAGTCAGAGACCTGGCCGTGTGGTGCCAGGACAACAACCTCTCCCTCAATGTGATCAAGACAAAGGAGATGATTGTGGACTACAGGATAAATAGGACCGAGCACGCCCCCATTCTCATCAACGGGCTGCAGTGGAGCAGGTTGAGATCATCAAGTTCCTTGGTGTCTAATTCACCAACAAACTAACATGGTCCAAGCACACCAGGACATGTGGTGAAGAGGGCACGACAAAACCTAACCTAAAGACTCCAGCAACTCTAGTTATAGACTGTTCTCTCTGCTATCACACGGCAAGCGGTACCGGAGTGCCAAGTCTAGGTCCAAGAGGCTTCTAAACAGCTTCTACCTCGAAGCCATAAGACTCATGAACACCTAATCAAAAGGTTACCCCCTGCCCTCTTTTACACCGCTGCTACTCTCTGCTGTTATCATCTATGCAGAGTCACTTTAATAACTCTACCTACAGTTGAAGTCGGAAGTTTACATACACCTTAGCCAAACACATTTAAACTCAGTTTTTCACTATTCCTGATGTTGCTTCAATATAGCCACATAATTTTCCTACCTCATGAAGCCATCTATTTTGTGAAGTTTACCAGTCCCTCCTGCACGGTTGGGATGGTGTTCTTCGGCTTCCAAGCCTCCCCCTTTTTCCTCCAAACATAACGATGGTCATTATGGCCAAACAGTTCTATTTTTGTTTCATCAGACAATAGGACATTTCTCCAAAAAGTACAATCTTTGTCCCCATGTGCAGTTGCAAACCGTAGTCTGTCTTTTTTTATGGCGGTTTTGTAACAGTGGCTTCTTCCTTGCTGAACGGCCTTTCAAGTTATTTCAAAATAGGACTCATTTTACTGTCAATATTGTTTTGCCCTGACCTTAGAGAGCCTTTTTATTTCTCTATTTGGTTAGGTCGGGGTGTGATTTGGGTGGGCATTCTAGTTTTTCTATTTCTTTGTTGGCCGGGTATGGTTCCCAATCAGAGGCAGCTGTCTATCTTTGTCTCTGATTGGGGATCATACTTAGGCAGCCATTTTTCCCACCTTGGATTGTGGGATCTTGTTTTTGCATAGTTGCTGTCTAGCCTTGCAGAACTTTATGTTCGGTTTTGTATTTTGTTGTTTGGTCGGAGTTAAGTATTAAAAATCATTAACACTTTCCACGCTGTGCTTTGGTCTCATTTATCTAATGACGGACGTAACAGATCTATCTGTTCTATCTATCTGATATATCAGATATAACAGATATATCAGATATATATTTTGTACCTGTTTCCTCCAGCATCTTCACAAGGTCCTTTGCTATTGTTCTGGGATTGATTTGCACTTCTCGCACCAAAGTACGTTCATCTCTAGGAGACAGAACGTGTCTCCTTTCTGAGCGGTATGACGACTGCGTGGTCCCATGGTGTTTATACTTGCGTGCTACTGTTTGTACAGATGAACGTGGTACCTTCAGAAGTTTGGAAATTGTTCCCAAGGATGAACCAGACTTGTGGAGGTTTACCATTTTTTCTGAGGTCTTGGCTGATTACTTTTGACTTTCCCATGATGTCAAGCAAAGAGGCACTGAGTTTCATAGGTAGGCCTTGAAATACATGTACACATCCGATTGACTCAAATTATGTCAATTAGCCTATCAGAAGCTTCTAAAGCCATGACATCATTTTCTGGAATTTTCCAAGCTGTTTAAAGGCAGTCAACTAAGTCAACTTCTGGTCCACTGGAATTGTGATACAGTGAATTAGAAGTGAAATAATCTGTCTGTAAACAATTGTTGGAAAAATTACTTGTGTCATGCACAAGTAGATGTCCTAACCGACTGGCCGAAACTATAGTTTGTTCACAAGAAATTTGTGGAGTGGTTGAAAAACGAGTTTTAATGACTCCAGCCTAAGTGTATGTAAACTTCCAACTGCAACTGTACATTTACATGTTTCCTCAACATTGACTCTGTACCGGTACCCCGCTGTATATAGTCTCGCTATTGATATTTTACTCCTGCTCTTTAATTACTTGTTACTTTTATTTGTTATTCTTATCCGTATTGTTTTAACTGCATTGCTGGTTATGGGCTCGTAAGTAAGCGTTTCACTGTAAACGTTTCACTGTAAACCTGTTGTATTCAGCGCATGTGACTAATAACATTTTATTTGATTTGTTTCTTCCCTCAATAGTTCTTCCATAGTTTGGAGCTGTGCTTTGGGTCATTGTCCTGTTGAAAGAAGAAACTGGCTCAAATTAAGCGTCGTCCACAGGTTATGGCATGGTGTTGTAAAATGGAGTGATGTCCTTCCTTCTTCAAGATCCCTTTTACCCTGTACAAATCTCGAACTTTACCACCACCAAAGAACCCCCAAACCATCACATTGCCTCCACCATGCTTGACAGATGGCGTCAAGCACTCCTCCAGCATCTTTTCATTTTTTTTTGCTTCTCACGAATGTTCTTTGTGATCCGAACACCTCAAATTTAGATTTGTCTCTCCATAACACTTTTTTCCAATCTTCCTCTGTCCAGTGTCTGTGTTCTTTTGCCCATCTTAACCTTTTTGAGATACATTTTGAGATATGGCTTTTTCTTTGCAACTCTGCCTAGAAGGCCAGCATCCCGGAGTCACCTCTTCACTGTTGACGTCGAGACTGGTGTTTTGCGGGTACTATTTAATAAAGCTGCCAGTTGAGGACTTCTGAGGCGTTTGTTTCTCAAACTAGACACTCGAATGTACTTGTCCTCTTGCTCAGTTGTGCACCGGGGCCTCCCACTCCTCTTTCTATACTGGTTAGTTTTCAGCTGTGCTAACATAATTGCAAAATTGTTTTCTAAGGATCAATTAGCCTTTTCAAATGATAAACTTGGATTAGCTAACACAACGTGCCATTGGAACACAGGAGTGATGCTTGCTGATAATGGGCCACTGTACACCTATGTACAGTGGGGAGAACAAGTATTTGATACACTGCTGATTTTGCAGGTTTTCCTACTTACAAAGCATGTAGAGGTCTGTAATTTTTATCATAGGTACACTTCAACTGTGAGACGGAATCTAAAACAAAAATCCCCAAAATCACATTGTATGATTTTTAAGTAATTAATTAGCCTTTTATTGCATGACATAAGTATTTGATACATCAGAAAAGCAGAACTTAATATTTGGTACAAAAACCTTTGTTTGCAATTACAGAGATCATACTTTTCCTGTAGTTCTTGACCAGGTTTGCACACACTGCAGCAGGGATTTTGGCCCACTCCTCCATACAGACCTTCTCCAGATCCTTCAGGTTTCGGGGCTGTCGCCAGGCAATACGGACTTTCAGCTCCCTCCAAAGATTTTCTATTGGGTTCAGGTCTGGAGACTGGCTAGGCTACTCCAGGACCTTGAGATGCTTCTTACGGAGCCACTCCTTAGTTGTCCTGGCTGTGTGTTTTAGGTCGTTGTCATGCTGGAAGACCCAGCCACGACCCATCTCCAATGCTCTTACTGAGGGAAGGAGGTTGTTGGCCAAGATCTCGCGATACATGGCCCTATCCATCCGCCCCTCAATACGGTGCAGTCGTCCTGTCCCCTTTACAGAAAAGCATCCCCAAAGAATGATGTTTCCACCTCCATGCTTCACGGTTGGGATGGTGTTCTTGGGGTTGTACTCATCCTTCTTCCTGCTCCAAACACGGCGAGTGGAGTTTAGACCAAAAAGCTCTATTCTTCTCATCAGACCACATGACCTTCTCCCACTCCTCCTCTGGATCATCCAGATGGTCATTGGCAAACTTCAGATGGGCCTGGACATGCGCTGGCTTGAGCAGGGGGACCTTGCCTGTTCTGCAGGATTTTAATCCATGACGGCGTAGTGTGTTACTAATGGTTTTCTTTGAGACTGTGGTCCCAGCTCTCTTCAGGTCATTGACCAGGTCCTGTCGTGTAGTTCTGGGCTGATCCCTCACCTTCCTCATGATCATTGATGCCCCACAAAGTGAGATCTTGCATGGAGCCCCAGACCGAGGGTGATTGACCGTCATCTTGAACTTCTTCCATTTTCTAATAATTGCGCCAACGGTTGTTGCCTTCTCACCAAGCTGCTTGCCTATTGTCCATCCCAGCCTTGTGCAGGTCTACAATTTTATCCATGATGTCCTTACACAGCTCTCTGGTCTTGGCCATTGTGGAGAGGTTGGAGTCTGTTTGATTGAGTGTGTGGACAGGTGTCTTTTATACAGGTAACGAGTTCAAACAGGTGCAGTTAATACAGGTAATGAGTGGAGAACAGGAGGGCTTCTTACAGAAAAACTAACAGGTCTGTGAGAGCCAGAATTCTTACTGGTTGGTAGGTGATCAAATACTTATGTCATACAATAAAATGCAAATTCATTACTTAAAAATCATACAATGGGATTTTCTGGATTTTTGTTTTAGATTCTGTCTCTCACAGTTGAAGTGTACCTATGATTAAAAAAAATACAAACCTCTACATGCTTTGTAAGTAGGAAAACCTGCTAAATCAAATACTTCTCCCCACTGTAGATATTCCATTAAAAATCAGCCGTTTCCAGCTACAATAGTCATTTACAACATTAACGATGTCTACACTGTATTTCTGATCAATTTGATGTTATTTTAATGGACAGAAAATGTGATTTTCCTTCAAAAACAAGGACATTTCTAAGATCCAACTCAATCTTCCTTTGGTTCATCTTAATGTTCTTCCTTTTGTAGTCCTCAGACCACATTCCTGTTCTCATGTGTTGATTCTGCAATTCTGTCTACAACAATGTTGTTCCGCCTTGATTGTCCCTCTAGATAATCTGATTTCTCTGTCATTGTTATGATGGATTTCCATATAGAACTAATGTCCTCTCTCAATGACTTACAGGTTGTTATCATCTTGCCGTTTTCCTGTTTCAACTCATCAAGCTGACCCTGGGAGAACTGCAAACTCTTCTTCAGGTCCTGGACCTCTCTGGTCAGGTCGTCCATTATTTGGACAAAACAGCTATTTTCTTGTTGTTGTAACAACTGCTTGTAGAACTATGTTTGATCATTTTAAAGATTCTTTACCTGTGATAGAGAGACACCACTGTCCTCAACGGTACCAGCTTTGGTCTTGTCATGGTAGCAACGTAGGCTACGTTGTTACTCCCCACAATTCCAGACAGTGCAGGTTGCAGGGAAGATGGAAACAGCAACAAACAGTAAGGATCTAGACAGCCACAAGCATGGGACAATCCGAGGTCCAATGAAACCCTGCTAGCTTGATAGGCAGCTGACAGGGGCAGCTAGGTCCTCGGTTGGCAGAATCCCTGGACAGATAGCAGCGGGATCCAAAATCAAAAGGTTTCCAACTAGTAACCAAACTTTTCCAATAAAAAACTTTTTCAGACACTTTCAAACTTTACAAACCAATATACCAAGTGCTGCCTCTATTCCATGTTCAACGGGACGCCACATTTATATATGGTGAAGGCTTGTCATCCTAAGGGTATTACCAAGGAGGTTTGGTTGTATATAACCAATTATGTTGTAACAACTTAAATACCTTAACAGTGAAATCCTTAGCCTGTTGCTCCTGGAATGGCAAAGGTTATTGAGGACCGAACAATTTCTGTTTAACACTAGAAAGCATTCTGGTAGTCAGAATAAGCACAACAGACTGCTCACAGACATACAATACATTCAACCCACATACTGAGTCATTAGTCATTAGAAGCATTTGCCTGGTCTCTACAGAGCATCTACCTCCTACATCCTACAGCGTGGTGGAGGCTGAGAGTGGTGCTGAGGATGATCTACAGAAGCAGTGAGGTTAAAAACAGACACCACACACACACACACATTGATCAGCAGGAGACAGATGTCAGGCTTCATTTACCTAACCCTTCCTCCCTTCCTTCTTGCTAACCTTCTTCCCTCCTAACTGACTAACAGGCTTAGGTGGGTGTTGGTGCTGTGATACTGAGAGTGCAAGTCCAGTAGGAATAGTAGGAAAATACACTGAGTGTACAAAACATCACCTCCCCTCTGCCTCGCCTGCCCTGCTGAACCCAACACCCTGGACAACACACACAGCAAACCTGTAAACAATTCATGAGGCCTCAATTTTTCATGGGGAGAGAGAGGGAGAGAGAGAGAGGGAGAGAGGGAGAGAGAGAGAGAGAGAGCGAGAGAGAGAGAGAGAGAGAGAGAGAGAGAGAGAGAGAGAGAGAGAGAGAGAGAGAGAATGTGTGCAAGAGATAGTGAGAAAGAGATTGAGTAAGGAAGAGTAAGAGAAAAAAGTGTCATTGAGAGATCGAGGAGTGTGGTGATCTAGGGGTCGAGGAGTGTGGTGGTCGAGTGGTTGAGGAGTGTGGTGGTCAAGTGGTCGAGGAGTGTGGTGGTCGAGGAGTTTGGTGGTCGAGTGGTCGTGGAGTGTGGTGGTCGAGGAGTGTGGTGGTCGAGTGGTCGAGGAGTTTGGTGGTTGAATGGTTGAGTGGTGTGGTGGTCGAGGAGTGTGGTGTTTGAGTGGTGTGGTGGTCGAGGAGTGTGGTGGTTGAGTGGTGTGGTGGTCGAGGAGTGTGGTGGTCGACTGGTCGAGGAGTTTGGTGGTCGAATGGTCGAGGATTGTGGTGGTCGAGTGATCGAGGAGTGTGGTGGTCGAGTGATCGAGGAGTGTGGTGGTCGAGTGGTCGATGGGTGTGGTGGTCGGGTGGTGTGGTGGTCGAAGAGTGTGGTGGTCGAGTATGTGTGCAAGATATAGTGAGAAAGAGATCGAGTCAGGAAGAGTAAGAGAAAAAGGTGTCATTGAGAGGTCAAGTGGTGTGGCGGTCGAGTGGTCGAGGAATGAGGTGGTCGAGTGGTGTGGTGGTTGAGTGGTCGAGGAGTGTGGTGTTCGAGTGGTCGAGGAGTGTGGTGGTCGAGTGGACGAGGAGTGTGGTGGTCGAGTGATGTGGTGGTCGAGTGATGTGGTGGTCGAGTGGTTGAGTTGTGTGGTGGTCGAGGAGTGTGGTGGTCGAGTGGTGTTGTGGTCGAGGAGTGTGGTGGTCAAGGAGTGTTGTAGTCGAGTAGTGTGTAAATGCGTTTGTAGATTCTCCTCAGCCGTGCTAGTACAGTGTGTGGTGCCTCATTTGCATGTATTGTGGCTGGCTGATGCTAATGTAGTAGAGGTGCTGATTAGTTATAAATGAGTGTGAGGAGAGAGTGAGGTGAGGAGAGAGGGGAGAATAGAGAGGATAAATAAAACAAATAAAGAGTAGAGGAGAGTGGAGAAAAAGGAGAGAGAGAGCGCAGCACAGATGAGCTCCACTACTTAAGCCAGTGGGTCCACGCAGCTCCACATGAGAGCTGGCCTGGTAACAAAGTAGGATAGGCTGCTGAACAGAGAGCCTGCTTAGAGTAATGATAATTAATATCATCATAATCACACTTTGTTATTAAGGATGTTTATGAGTTCTTCTGGTGAGAAATAAGGCTTTTATTTTATTTATTTTTACCACCGTATTCTCCCAATTTTTTGATCTTGTCTCGTCGCTGTAACTCCCCAACAGGCTCGGGGAGGCGAAGGTGGAGACATGGGTCCCTCGAAAAACATGATCCACCTAACCGCGCTCCTTAACCCGGAAGCCAGCCGCATAAATGTGTCTTAGGAAACATTGTGCAACTGGCACCTGGGGTCAGCCCGCAGGCACCCGGCCCGCCACAAGGAGTTGCTAGATTACGATGAGCCAAGTAAAGCCCCACCGGCCAAACCCTCCCCTACCCCTGACGACGCCAGGTCAATTGTGCGATAAATCCTAATAAATCTGGTATGAGGTCTGGGATAACAATTTTGTGATTAGAATTGATTAAAACTACACAGGGAGAGCTGTGAGTAGTATGAATATACTGAGTCTACTGAGTAACATCTTGTGTTGGAGTAACCTTTGACAGGCAAATGATCCCAGTGAAATATGATAGGAACACAGAGGACTACATAACTACTCTTCAATGTTCCGTTGAGTGTAAGACCAGGCCAGACCAACAAGTGGTTGCCTCTAGAACACAATCCTCCTCCAACCCTCCTGTCATTCACATCCCTCCAGGCTCTAACAACCTCCATCCCATCAGGAGAGGGACATGTGTAGCTCAGTGACCAGAGCCCAGGGGAACCTTGGGAAATGCTCATCAACAGGACTTTCTGTTACAATCACCTTCTCTTGTCATCATACAAACAAAGCAGATAGGACCAGCTCCATATAAAACACAGGGAATACTCCAACATGTCTGTGAAAAGGCTCTATTCTGCTCACAGGTTATACAGTAGACACTCGTTGATGCGAGGAGTACCTGGAACCATCTCTCCCTCTCTGCTCCCCCCTTTGTTCCCCAGCTGATCCTGGCCGTGGCCCATTTGTGTTACTTTTTCCCCCACGTGGCTGAGGTCAGTGGCAGTGGCCTCGCTCCCTCTCCCTTTCTCCTCGCTCGATCTCTCTCTCTCTCTCTCCTCGCTTGCTCTCTCTCTCTCTTCCCTCTCTCCCTGTGATCACAAAGCAGAGGAAGGCTGGTGTTTGTGAGGGGTGCAGGTGTCCTGGGCATGAAAAGGCCTCAGGGCTACAGGGAGACCCAAGAGACTCAGGTCCCTCTGGAGAACTTTCAGCTCAACCCAGCTGAGTCAGTCAGTCAGTCGAACAGAACACCTTCTCTAGCCGCTCGTTACGTGGCTACACTGAGGATGGCAGGCCTCCCCTGGTTATCACTGAATCATGGCTAGAGACAAATCCACTTAATCAAACCCCAGAATGTGAGGAGGAGAAATGTGAATGGACTCTGACTGCTGAGTGGGAGGAAGAGAATGACAACCAGAACGTACAGTTGAACGGAGAGATCACAGATAGACAGTGACAGACAGAGGATACAAAGTGTCCACATCAGACTGGATCAGATGGGGTGCGTCTCCAAGCAACAGGTTCAGCTGGACAGAACCAACTCCACATCAGACAGTCCCATAGAGACAGGATGAAGACAGGGTTCCTAGGTGAGAACAGGTAAGGCTGTGGGTTCTGAGGTGAGGCTGTGACAACTAACATTGTCAACAAACACAACAACACAACAACAGCTGTTTGGCAGCAGTACCCTTGTGGGTGTGTTTAACCAACCAGTAGAGCAGTAGTGTAACTGACATTTCACGACATGAACAGTTACACAGTCTTTGTATTCTGTTGTTATTGTTGCTGTTGTTCACGTTGAACTTGGATTTTCTCTCTTTCTCATTGGTGTTTCCATTTGAGTCCAGCTGATGCAATTACCTAGCATGCAATTCATTCCAGGAGGGATTTAGGAACTCAAGGTGTCCAATTATCCTGTGTGGTAGACTGGGACTCTCAGTACCTCTGTGGGGGCCAAGGCTGTAAAATAAATGTTGTTTGTGATCTTGACTGGTCCCAGCAGAGAGGAGACGGCGGTGGGGGAGAGGGTAGAGGGGGCAGGGGAGGTTAACCTCACTTTAATGAGACTAGGTACAGGATTTCCATTTCAACAGGATCATTTAATACTAGCGCGACCCTCGGCACACCACACCATTTAAAACATTATTTCTCACTCTTTTGTGTAATATTCAATATCCTCACTAATACTTACATTTTACAGCAACTTGAAAAGACAAAACTGTACAAGTGGCAAGCATCTATTTTACAACCTCCTCCCCCACCCAGCAGCACAGGGCTGTTCCTCTGTCTGTTGCTGTAGTGGAGTGGTCTTTTTTTTCTTTCTTTTTTTACAGTATTTTTTAAATTGAACCTTTATTTAACTAGGCAAGTTAGTTAAGAACAAATTCTTATTTACAATGACGGCCTACCCTGGCCAAACCCGGACGACACTGGGCCAATTGTGCACCGCCATATAGGACTCCCAATCACAGCCTGTCAAGGGGTGTACTAGAGGCGAAGTCAGGTGCAGGAGAGCAGAGTAATGTAAACGGGGGCACTTTTATTTTCGTTTCAAAAAACGAGAGCACTACATAAATCAAACGCGCTCAAAACGCGGAACATAACAAAAGTAAAGCGTGTAATAAAATACCACAATAACATGAAACAATTACACACAAATACACGATGGGAAACAGAGGGTTAAATACAAGTAGATTGATTGGGGAAATGAAAACCAGGTGTGTAATGAACAAGACAAGACAAACGGACATGGAGCGACGATGGCTCCGAAAGCCGGTGACGTCGATCGCCGAACGAACAAGGAGAGGAGCCAACTTCGGCGGAAGTCGTGACACAGCCAGTTGGAATCGAACCAGGGTGTCTGTGGTGATGTCTCTAGCACTGAGATGGAGTGCCTTAGACAGCTGCGCCACTCGGGAGCCCAAGTGATCATCTTTCCATAATAAAAAGAGTAAAAGAAGCTTTGCTATTTATACCAGATTCAATATTATAATACCACATTCAACATTATAATACCACAAAAATTATCCCAAAATATTTGAGGTTACACTAACAGTGATACTGTTCCAACAGTTTAAAAACAAGTTTCTAGCACCCTGAGAGTTGAGATATATATATTTTTTTTAAGATCTCTCAACATGAATTTGGATTCCCTTTTTGTCAATGCTTTATTGGCCATGCTAAATGAATGGTATTTTCCCTCCACTGCACCTCCCGCTCGTTCCCTTTACTCTGCTACGGGACATCAGTCTGAGTAGCACCGTCTGCTCTGATCAGTCTCACTCACCAATTAAAACCATGGGGAGTGAAAACTCCAATCAAACATTAACTGAACTATTTATGTTTCTACATCTAGGTCGCACATCAGTGAGGAGTTAAAAAAATATATATATTTATCCCTATACAATAACGGAAATTATTATAGTGTAACAGTTATTTAACAGATATTTAATAAATTAGTAATAAAGATGTACAAATGTTCAGCAAATCATTAACACATACCTTAGAAATGATCTGACAATGGCTTATAAATGAAAGTTATTATATAAAGTGTTACAACTGCGTGGTTAACTGGGATCAGTGTGAAGTCTGGAGGCTGGTCGGATTTAATCAGATCCATAATATAATGTCATCTGCAGGTTTCACTGTGGCTTATTGATCTGCCAGATATTGATCCAGAGTGTTTGTTCATTCATGGACAAGTTCACAGCTTTGATCACTGTGAGCATGGTGCTGAATCTACATCAAACATGCTGGGGAGTGATATCTCATCCTCGTTGCATGATTATAATGAAATCTGCATGTTCATGCACTGGTTTTCATCTGTTCCCTGTAGGGCTCATTTCAGCACCTCGGTTTACTATCATCAGGAAGTGCACCTGATCCATCCCCAGTGTGAATAGACTGATGTTGTTTAGCTTATTAAAGAGCCAATCCAACAGCAGAAGAGACTTTACCTTCCCTTTTTACATGATCTCAGAGGCTTGACTTTGCTGCTGTGAACAATGGTAACAGTACTTACCCACATTACACAGGTCCACACCTGTGGTGGCTGGTGGCACTTTAAATTGGGAGGATGGGCTAATAGTAATGGCTGGAACTGCAATGGTCTCAAACACATCACACACCTGGTTTCCATGTGTTTGATACCATTCCAATCACTCCATTCGTTATTATGAGCATTCCTCCCCTCACCAGCCTCCTCTGGTCCACACAGTCAACCCTTCACAAACTGCATCAACATGTCGGCTTTGTCATTCCTCCTGATAGGTCACTGAGGAGGAAGAGAAACCAGTCATCAAACAGTCATCACAACCAACCGAGTTCCTGCTCATCAGTCCTTCAAGACGCAGACACACACACAGTATTGATGACTTCAAAGCAATGATAACCCCCGACAGTGTAGGGGCCAGTAGGGATGTTCTGAGTAACAGAAGGCAGTAGAGTTGTTTTTGACTGTGAACGAGAAAGGGAAAGGGGATACCTAGTCAGTTGCACAACTGAATGCATTCAACTGAAATGTACTTCCGAATTTAACCAAACCCTTCTGAATCAGAGAGATGCAGGGGGATGGCAGTTTGAAAATCGACCTCCATCCAGGGATGGAAGATGTCGCTGTACTCCTAATTATCCCAATAGGCAAATGAAGAAGATTGAAATACTGCTCATTTTCAATAAAACTTCCGTCAGCATTCTAAGATAGCTAATGCTAAATCAGCCCATTGGATTCCATGAAAATGCGACGCCAAGCAATTGGGTGAGTAGCTGCTGGAGGTGATTTTGGAATGAAATGAGCTGCTTTATCAGTAGCTACCTAGAATGAGGATGAAAAAGGCAGTTTAATGAATAACTAGCAGTCTTTCAACCTTCTCAATTTGCCGAATGGGATAATGGGAAAGTAATGAGTACAGCGACACCTTCCATTCCTGGATTGTGGTACGTTTTCAAACCATTTCTCTTCTTGTTCACCAAAATGAAGACATATTTGGATATGACCATTTCGACTTGAAGGAAGGTTTACTGAACTTCAAGTCGAAAACCTTTGACTAATTGGTTCCCTGTTCACTGCTAAATCACTGGTTCTCAGGTGAGAGAGGATATTTTCCCTTAGTTGAGGAGGAGGTGGTAGATGCCTACAGTTCCACTTTAGTGAAGGAAGGCCTGGCAGAATGCTTAGATTCATGGTCAGTAGGCTATGATTAATCCACTTGAACTTCGAGTCAATTTTAACATGAAAAGCTAATTTTGAGTCATATTGATGGTGTATGTGCATTTGTCACACTTCTATTACTGTAACCTTCTACAGTAGCCTGGATTTCACCTGGGGTTTGTTTAGTAGCCTACAACAGAACGGTGTTCAATGTTAATCGAAACGGAAACGGTACTGAACAACAAGCTGAGGAAGAGGACTATGGAGGCCCAGGATTGTGTATGGTGTGTGCTGCACCTGTTTTGCAATGGCCACACACATATTGATCAGGCCACACCTCGCTACACCCACTGAACTGTAGAAAACATACCTCAAAGGATGTAAAATAACGCACTGTTTCAGGGAAACATGTTGTTCAGTAGTATGTTGTTCAGCGGCCTACAAACCGTCACGCAATGTAGCAAACGTTGAACCGAACTGATTGGCAGTGGTGGAAAAAGTATTCAATTGTCATACTTGAGTAAAAGTAAAGATACCTTAATAGAAAATGCCTAAAGTAAAAGTGAAAGTCACACAGTAAAATACTACTTGAATAAAAGTCAAAAAGTATTTGGTTTTAAAATACCAAAAAACTGTAATTGCTAAAATATACTGTACTTTAAGTATCACAAGTAAAAGTATACATCGTTTCTAATTCCTTATATTAAGCAAACAAGATGGCACAATTTTCTTGATTTATTTTTTATTGATGGATAGCCAGGGGCACGCTCCAACACTCTGACATAATTTAAGAAAAGAAGCATGAGTGTTTCAAGTTTTAATGTCACAGGCACAAGTAAAACTACATACAGTTCAAGTCGGAAGTTTACATACATCTTAGCCAAACACATTTAAACTCCGTTTTTCACAATTCCTGACATTTAATCCGAGTAAAAATGCCCTGTCTTAGGTCACTTAGGATCCCCACTTTATTTTAACAATGTGAAATGTCAGAATAATAGTAGAGAGAATGATTTATCTCAACTTTTATTTATTTCATCACATTCCCAGTGGGTCAGAAGTTTACATACACATATTTGGTAGCATTACCTTTAAATTGTTTAACTTGGATCAAACGTGTCGGGTAGCCTTCCACAAGCTTCCCAGAATAAGTTACATTTTGGCCCATTCCTCCTGACAGAGCTGGTGTAACTGAGTCAAGTTTGTAGGCCTCCTTGCTCGCACACGCCATTCAGTTCTGCCCACACATTTTCTATAGGATTGAGGTCAGGGCTTTGTGATGGCCGCTCCAATACCTTGACTTGGATGTCCTTAAGCCGTTTTGCCACAACTTTGGAAGTATGTTCGGGGTCATTGTCCATTTGGAAGACCCATTTGAAACCAAACTTTAAATTCATGACTGATGTCTTGAGATGTTGCACCACTGTCCCCTCTGAATGTCAATAAAGATACAATGTTAACTCAGATAGTCTATGTATCAGTCTTATTGCTTGGGGATAGAAGCTGTTCAAGAGCCTGTTAGTGTCAGACTTGATGCACTGGTACCGATTGACAATGCAAAGCAGAGAGAATAGACTATGGCTTGGGTAGTTGGAGTCTTTAACGATTTTCCAGGCCTTCCTTCCACACCACCTGATATAGATGTCCTGGATGGCAGGGAGCTCGGCCCCAGTGATGTACTGGGCTGTTCGCATCACCCTCTGTAGCGCCATTGGATCGATGGTGGTGGTACTGCCATACCAGGCAGTGATGCAGCTAGTCAGTATGCTTTCAGTGGTACAGCTGTAGAACCTTTTGAGGATTTGAGGGCTCATGCCAAACCATTTCAACCTCCCGAGGGGAAAGAGGTGCTGTCATGCCTTCTTCACGACTGTGCGTGTGTATTTCGAGCATTTTACGTCTTTAGTGCTTTGGACACAAAGGAACTTAAGCTCTTGACCTGCTCCACTGCAGCCAATGTGGGTGGATTGGCGGCGTGTGGATGGGGGCATGCTCATCCCCCCTGTTTCCTGTAGTCCACGATCAGCTCCGTGGTCTTACTGAAGTTGAGAGAGAGGTTGTTGCTCTGGCACCACACTGGCAGGTCACTGACCTCCTCCCTGTAGGCTGACTCGTGTCGTCAGCCAACTTAATGATGGTGTTGAAGTGTGCGTGGCCCAGCAGTCATGGGTGAACAAGGGTACAGGAGGGGAGTAAGCACACATCCCTGTGGGGCACCTGTGTTGAGGGTCTGTGTGGCAGAGGGGATGTTGCCTACCCTCACCACCCGGGGTTGCCTGTCAGGAAATTCAGGATCCAGTTGTAGAGGGAGTTGTTCAGACCCAGTGTCCTAAGCTTGACGGTGACGAGTTTAGAGGGGACAATGGCGTTGAATGCTAAGCTGTAGTCAAAGAACAGCATTCTCACATAGGTATTCCTCTTATCTAGGTGGGTGAGGGCAGTGTGGTGAGCAATTGAGATTGTGTCATTTATGGATCTGTTGGGGCTGTATGCAAATTAGGTTTAGGGTGTCTGGGTTGGTGGAGTTAATGTGTGCCATAACCAGCCTCTCAAAGCACTTCATGATTAAAGAAGTGAGTGCTAAGGGGGGAAGTCATTGTGGTGTGAAGCCTTACAGTTCTTGTGAACAGGAATAATGGTGGTCATCTTAATAAAACATGTGGGGATTACAGACGGGGACAAGGAGAAGTTGAATATTACCATGAATATGCCTGCCAGCTGTTCTGCGCATGCTCTGAGAACGTGCCCCCAGAATACTGTCTGGACCCGCGGCCTTGCGGTTATTGACCTGCTTAAAGTCTTTTCTCACGTCGGCCTCAGAGAGCAAGATCACCCAATCCTCTGGGTTGGTGATGGCCCTCACACCCGACATGGTGTTGTTGTCAAAGCGTGCATAAAATGCATTGAGTTTCTCAACGGTGTTTAGTGAGTCTGACAGAAGTTGTGCACGGCTGGAGGGAATTTAACAAGGAAGCAAGTTTTGAAAATCTGATATCTTAGAAAAAAAAATCACGTTTACATTTTATAAGATTCCCAAACATAATAAGGTAGCTGTGATGGAAGGTTTACTTGACTTCACCTTTCTTACCTCAATGCACAATGCCACTCTGAAGGTGAATGTAGGCCTGTAGGCTAAAAACAGTATTTACTTTGGCAACATAATATTATTTACTCATTTGTAGCATTGCCATTACATAGATTGAGGGCTTGAAACAAGGTTGCTAATTTCCACACTAAATATGAATGGAATCCAGATCAGCTTTTCACTTGATAGCTCAAGCCACTGAGGAGAAATAGGAAACACGTGGTAACTTGTCATTTTCAAAGAAACAACTAGCCTACGTGTGGGGATCCGATTCCTTCAAACAAAGTAGGCTACTTTATCCGTGATATATTATTCATCTCCCGTTTTGTAAAATAATTTTTACCCGGTGCCCGAAAAACGGTCTTTTAAAGTTGCCGCTGTCCATGGTAACGGATGTGATAGGCTGAACCTGGGAAAGAAAGAAGCTCGCCTCGTTCAGAATAGCAGCGGCGCTGGAGTAGCCAACAGTCGTCGTCTGATAGCTCCAGCCAAAACGGGACATCGAACCTTTTTTATTTTATTTATTTATTTGGTTCGATTGATATCCTCTTCTCAAACAAGATGTGACTTTTATAATATGACTAATACCTTTAGAATATTCATGTCAGGATAGCCGGGAGAGAGAACGCCGAGGGGGTTTTGCGAATGGAAGTTATTTGTTGTGAATTGTTTTGAGTATGTTATGCCGACGTGAGTTTGTTTTTGGGTTGTCTCTGTTCGCCGTGGACCTTTAATTTGGAATCTAACGACGAAAACCAGATCGCCGAGGGAAACCCAGAGTGAGGATTCTACGAAGCCAGAGAGCTCCCAACAGACCGGGGATTTAAATTGTGTTTGGTGTGCTCCGGGAGAAGCGAGAGTCAAAGAAAGAAATTCATGTGGCCATTCTCTCTTTAGCAAAATATTTTGGATTGCAGAATGAGCAAGGAAAGACCCAAGAGGAATATCATCCAAAAGAAATACGTGAGTAGTTACTTTCCTATTATTGTCATTTGTGCATACAATAATTTGACCTTTATAAGTTTGCACGTTCAATTCGCCCGTTTCGAAGAAAATGCATCCACTTCGATCACGGAGTAGGAAGGTTACCATTACACAGCTGTGGCCTATTGGGGTCGAATTGCCTTTCAGATATTGAAGTTGTAGAATGTGTTATCAATTAGACGTATTTGATTTTATAGTCTGTTATATTTATACAGTGTCTGTGTTGCTACAGTTCTTCAACATAAGACAAGGCTATTTATTTGATTATTAACTCGCAATGGAAGGGCAATGCGCATTGAGGACTCATCACTGTACGAGAAATCAATAAACCTTCCACAACTTAAGTCAGAATTTTCCACAGGAGCTGGCTAATTGTTTTCAGAATATATTTTTCTCCTTTAGTCCCTTTCAGAGCCACGAAGAGAGACCGCCATATCTCCCATGGCTGATTCCGGGTTGCATACCCCCATCCTGAGCAGCCCTCTCTCTATACACTGGCATTTATAAATTAACACTTGTTTTGCTGTTGGATATCACAACAACATTCACTTTAGTTATGTTGACGTGACTTGAGTGTAACTGAAAAGCACCGTCCGACCATTACGAGTGGACTGTGGCTCTTTAATTTTCTCGGTAGGGAGAGGACGCGTGGGTTAGGCAATTTAACATTTGCGAAGAATTTATAATAATTTTACAATCGTTGTGGAACGCTCAGGGGGAGTTGCTTGTCTGTTGGTTTACTAACATTGATATGCGATAAAGGGTCTGATCATTTTAATTTTGTGTTGCACGTATGTTACCTCAAGGAATGGAATATATTGCAGCCTGAGCTTGCTGAGTCAGAATGTTAAAGCTTCTCGGACATTTTTTTTCCTAAATGCGTATTTATGTTTAAGCAGACGGGAGACCCTGGATGCGGCTAAACGAAGTGTTAAAGGGGATAGTAGATTAAATGCGAACTTGTTTTTTGTGTAATTTTAAAGAGGTGGTGTTTCAGTCGCATTGCAGAGGTTCGTGTGAAGGGGAGGCAAGAAGCGACCATTTTCTATCTGCAACTACCTATTACCGGCGAATTTGTCAAAGGGGCTATGCCAATTTAGGTAATTTCAAGATTTTTACCCTCTGTGTAACCCAAAAGATTTTAAATATTTTAGAGTTTTAAAACAGGCGTAAACTAACCAATGACGTACTCAAACGGAGACACTGGCACATCCCTTGGCTGAGTTTAACCCTCACGTTACTGCGTGTCCTCGTGTGAATTTTCCTCATGTGGAAACAATGTGAAGTTATTATGAACTACTTTGAATAATAACATAATTTCCGATTATGCACGTTTTTATTTCCATATATTTAATCTCAAAACATTTTGGCCACGTGTGGGCCTGCTGTTTGGCCCACAACACTTGAGTTATCAAAGCACAGTGGGACCCTCATAAGGTGTGATTGTGGCCTTGCCCAAACATACCACTCTAACGTGATTAAAACGTTATACTTTTATATATTATGAGGTGAAATAATACTAATTTCCCGAAGTGTTAAGCATATAGCTAGTCTATATACTCAATACTTTCCCCAGAGCGTGATACTATTTCTCCCTAACATACTCAACTCTCACTGCAATGCTAAAGTAATCAATGCACTACATTTCCAACTTTCTTTGGGACAGATGAGCTAATTTAACAAACGAAAAGGACGCTAGGGAAATCTCAAGAATGAAGTTTAAAATTGTCTGATATTTTATTCATAACTTATGTAATTATAGATGTATGCTTATATGGCTATGTTTGTGTGGAATTGGACTGCACGGAACATGGCTGTCACATCTGCTGAGCTGCAGCAGCTGGGGTAAAAATCTGGTCGGACCAAACCATGCGAACAACAAAACAACCCGGAGGTGCCCCCTTCTCCTCAGGCCCCCAGGGGCCCCCCACTCAGAACGCAACACCCTCCCCCCAGAACAACTCTTGGCCCCTCTGATTTAACGTCCCCTTAATTAGCGTTAGAAAATTAGCCATGCTTGGCTCCTCAGGAACACTGGAAAAGAGTGAGTTGTGAATATCCCCCATGTGCTCCATCCATGTTATTAAAGTTCATAGGTCAGGGGAAAAAACACTTTATAATGCAAACAAGGCAGTTGCCGCTCCTTTGATAAGACACAAGTTAACCCCCCCCACCCCCCATTTTTTTTTTTAGAGGCACAAACACTCTTTCTCTCTGAAATTATATCTGTATATTGAGAGAATTTGGCGGGGGTGTAATAACTCATTTGGGTAGCAGCGTTTGCTAGATTTGTGGTGTTTAACTGAACATACCACTGAGAGGAGACGTGCAGCCAGGGCCATTTTGTCCTGACTAGGCTGTTCTCAGGATGTGTGGTGGGTTAGAGCTGCCTCTGATTCAGGCTTTGTGGCACTGGGCTGGCCTCTGTGTGCTGGGATAGAGCTTGGCTGTGTGGTGGGATAAGCACAGCTGCTGCAGGGGTCTTTACAAATGTAAAGAAGCTGTCAGTGTTTGTTTCATCAGGCACACAACTGATGAGGGCCAAGTTGAAAAATCCACCGCGGTGTGTGGAGCACAAAAAGAGGAAACAAAAATAGAGGGGGCCGGGGTCGAGGCCTGTAAAAGTTCCGTCCCCATTCTCCCTCCCCTCCCCAGTCCTTCAGCTTTACTATTTAAATTTCTGCCTCATATCCACCCATGAGAGTTTGTGGGTCTGAGCCTGAATGTGCTTCATTTAACCTTCTGTTTTAATGCAGATGGTCTTTTTTTAAATCCTCGTTTTCTTCGTGTGTGTGTAACACAGCAGAGTTCACAGTTCCGCCCTGAGGAACCTTGGCACTGTAACTGGGCCAGTAAGATGCTGTGAGGTACGTTTCAACAGGAAGGTTTCAGACACCTCATTCTACACCACTACCTTCCAACTTCTTGCTCAAGCATTCTTAGTATTAATCATAGTTTTTCCTCCTTTATATCGGCGGGACCACTGACTCCACAGTACATGGAGAGCCGGCTCTACGTGGAGAGAGTGGAACTGGCAGACACAGCCTTCTGATGCTGTTGCATTTATTGATGGCTCTATTCAGTTCTCTGTGTTTTGCCGTCTGCCAACAGACAATGTTCCACTTTACTGCGTCGTTACGGGAGCTCCCCAAACTGCCCGATTTAATTTGGGCCGCCAGTGATCAGCTGCAGCCAGCAGATCGCCTCCTATTCTCCATTCTCTGTCTCTCCCTGATTTTTACGACAGCTTTACTTCACACACCCTGCCCCTGTTACCCTGTTATGTAATGTGACCTTTCTCTTATCAGCCGTTACCATCTCGGCACAATCTCTGCACAAGGCCACAGTTCCCTTTCTGTTCATTAGATCAACCTCTTTATGGGCAAACTACCAGCCAGGCACATTCACTATTTTATTAAACTACCAGGGTAGTGCCATACATGCTGTACCAGGCAGATGAACTGCTGTGATATCATATAAATGGGGGGGTTTGATATTGTAATCATGTGCTGAAATATACTCTATCATATGTGCGATTATTCTGAAATGAGACTGTCTGACATTGCTGTATTGAAGGACTATTCAGAATATATGTTATGTATGAGACTCGAGTACACCACATATTCTCACTGAATGCTCTGCTTCATTTTGTGCCATGATTTATGTCTTCCTACTCCTGTGGGTTTGGCTGGACTGCCCTGAGTGGGACACAAGCTGCACTACACAGTGTGTGTGGCAGCCAAAGCTTATCTGTTCTGAATCCCTGAGGAGCTGAATAAGCATTTTTAGATGTCTTTGGTTTTGCCTCAACATTCTTCAACCCTGAGGTGGGAGGACACTTGACGGTAGTAGGTAGGCTGTATGGCTGTGACTGGAGGGCAGAACAGGGGAGGAAGGCGGGCATTATGAACAAGACACTTTGGCCGAGCCCATTCAGCTGGTGAGGGTTGTGTTCAGAGTGCGGTAGACTTCTAGGGAGTCTCTACTGACTGTAAAGGCTAATGGAATCATTAGTCCTGCCATCCAACCCCTAACCTAACATAGCAGGCGTAAAAAGACGCCTCAGCGGAGTCCCTACATATGTTCTTTAGGGCAAACGGAAGTTAGGTTGAAAACCTGAAACATCTGTGTTGTGACCGACCCTGCGGAGAGTGAGTGCATGGACTGCTTCTATGGTTGAGCTGGGGCTGGACACATCAGTTATACTCTCGGTCAATCCGGTATTATCTCTAGATCCCCTTCTACCACTCTGACTTACTTTCATCAGGCAGCAGTAAGCCTCCAGGGATAAAGCAATAGAGGTTCCATTCTGACTATATTGATCCATGTTACAGACTCCTAATGCCTTGATGCGTGATGAGCTGCTGAATGGGCAACGAGGAGGCTATTTTAGCCATATATTGTTATTCAACATGATTTATAAATCATTATACTCTTATGTCTAAATATAGTTGATAATCAGATTACACAGCTGTGTTATACCTGGTTTATAGAACTCGTATTTACTCATGTCTGAGTTTTGAATCGCAGCGCACTCATCATTGTAGTTTTTGGGTTCTAGGTTTCCACCAATTTATTCTATATAAATCGGTGATGCAATGATGTTTGTAGTGGTATATAATAGTTATATTTCATATGCAGCTGTATAATATCTGTTTCCTGCCAGAGAGCCCCACAGGGACCTTTGGCCACTCCCGTGTTAGCTTGGCACACTGACTTATCCACGGTTTAATTTGGAGTCAAAGCATTACTCCGATGTCATATTTACTGTGACGATGAAGGTATCTCTTTATTTACATTTTTATTGCAGTCATTTGAGGCCCTTGAACAAGCCGGTGTTGTTTTCTGAAAGATGACCTCTCCCTCGGTGCATGTTAATGCAGCCTTTTCAACAAGCGTCACCCCCCCTTCTGAGGACAGGCCTAACTCTGGGTGGCAGCTCCCCTCTCGATTTACTACAGTAATGAGCTTGTGCAGTAAGTGGCTGCAGTGTGTACTCTGCTCACTATAAACTGCTGGAGTAGTTGGGTGGGCTGCATTGGCTTTGTGGGGACCGAGTGGCAGGGGGGAAGGAGGGGTGGACTCGCACAGCTCAAAGGTGGGGAGGCAAGAAACCGTAGTTAAAAAAAATAAAAAATGTAGGTCAATGGAGGCGAGTTAGTTATCGCTCTGTGTGCTCCAGCACCATGTGAAACACATTAGTCTCCTGCTCCATCTTGTCTGGTAATAGAATACTGAGTTTTTTTGTTGTTTTATTCCCTCAGTGTCATTACTCAGCCAGGTGCAAAGAGCAGAGCGACACCGTTTCCAGTGGGATCAGCATGAGAGCAGAAGCTATGGCAGTTCTCTCCCGCTTAGCCAGAGAAGCTCTTCTAAACTGCTGTGGAGTGGTTGGCGGTGGGATATCTTGCTGCTTACAACACTCATGTATATTTGTCTGTAGTGTGTTTGTATTCATCTGTTTGGCGGGAGATCCGTCTCCTTGGTGGTTTCTTCGCGCTGCATTCTTCCCACATTTTGTTGTTTGGCTTCAGACTGCCAAAGGAAACATTGGAATCTTCCCCAGATAGATGTAGTGTAAACTGTTGGAATACCTCACCTTGCCTCTCCCTCTCTCACCATAAACAGGCACCCTGTGCTTTGTCCCTGTGGGTCAGCTAAACACAAGGCCAGGAGTTTGGTTAGCTACACATTCTGCTGTTGTCTTGGCGGCCTGAAACTTATAAAGATTATTCACAATATGTGGTTTCATAAAGCACATTGACAGATGTTCATTATGACCCAACAGTGGGATTAATATTTAAAATAGAAGAATTGTCAGAAATCTGATTCAGACAAAAGTAATGCCTCTTTGATCTCCTCTCTGCACAATGGCAGCATTTTAATGGCACTTCTAGCGGCTACATTTTCACTAGGCCTCACAGCAGGGGACTGTAGTGTTTGGTACACCCAGGGAAGGGAGCCAAAGCCCAGGCTGAAAGGCTGGCCCTGCCCCATGGCCCTGGATCAAATAACCCTCCCAAAGGAAGCACTAAAAACCACAACCTGTGACAGTCTGAGAACTAAAGAGGATAGAAATAATTAAATTGGGGTCTGTCACGGGTAGAATTTCGATCTTTACCGTTGCTAATGACCGAGCCGGGTAAAGGAAACTGATCTAAATGTTGATCACGTCATACAATATATGTAGCTTACGTCAGATCCATATACTGTACAGCCTTGCTTAAATCTCATTACATTGGTAATTTTCAGCAGATTTACACTACAGTCATTTAGGCCTATAGGTGTCTATCTAGGCCTATAGTATAGTGTGTGACTGAGGACAGAGTATGATATTTAGTAATGTTTCAGTTGGTAATCATAGAAGTTCAATCCAAAGCAACTCTGCCATGTAATGTAAACTGAATCTGGGAGTCACCTAAAGACAGGGTTACCATAGTGACCAGAAGGGTTTTTTGAAATGTATTTTCCATTCTCCATGCCATCGGAGGGGGCCTAGCCACTCCGTTACTATAGCAACTGCTGGAGTCTGGGCAGAATGGAGCGTCCATCGGTCTGTTTTGAGACACGACACTCCAGTGTCTGAACATAGTAGAGAGCTGAAGTTAGACTGTAAAGTAGCTTTGCACAGACTCTACTGAGGGGTGTGTGTAGGTAACAGGCTGAGAGGCATGACTGACTTTGGTATGAAATGTGTGGCAATTTACACTCTTGTGCTCTTTCAAGTATTTCACAACTAAGGCATTGCCTGACAGAACTAGCTGTTTGAGGCCTGTTCCCTTTAATATCACACTATTGTATTTTGAATGAAACCAGAAAACCTTTACCTGGTACTGTAAATGACAGTTCCACTGAAATCAACTGAGGCATTATTACTCCTATCAGTCATTGTTGCCACATTTACTTTACTACCTGAATGGAGAGCAAGTGGAGGAGAGGCAGCCATTTAGTTTCCTCTGAGTATTGAATGGTCTTGCTTGGATTGGTGCTCAGACATAGTTGAGTGGAACCGTTTGCCAACCTTGAAGGAGGAGCGTCTGAGGTACCTATATCACTGGACAATCTGCCAGACCCACTGGCTGAGGCAGAAGCCATGGTTTGGTGTGTGGCTTTGTCTGTGACGTGGCCTGACAGGACAGGAGGTGTGTGAGTGGTTCTCCTGTTTACTGTGACGTTGGCAGAGGATCCTGTAAGCGGTGACACCGTGGTAACTAGGTGTCTCTGTCTCCGTGGCAACCAGGTTTGTCTGTGTACCTGAGACAAAGTACATTTCACCTCCACAGGATCCCTTTGAGCTCAATTACCAACTAGAGGGAGAGAAGGAGAAGGAAGGAGCGAGAAAGGGATAGAGGTATGAATCAACCCTGCTGCTCCTCTCTCTAGTCTGCTGGGGACCCTTCCCTCCCTCCCTTCTATATCTGATCTAATCGTTTCTCATACATCATAATATTTTGCGCACGGCCCCACCGTACACTGCCTCCCAGTAACAACACCCTGTCCTACTCCTGCAGCTCCTTCCCTGGGCCTCTCCTCTCCTCCAGTCCCCAGGCTGCAGCGTGGTTCTTTGTGAGGAAACGGGCCAAGCTATGAGGTGAAAATCACCTCTTAATTGCCTGTTTTCTGCAGCTCTGTGCAAGTGAGGGGCTTTAGTGTTGTGAGCCCCAAACAACCTGAGCAGCTCCGCTAAACACCTGGCTTTGTGTCTGGGAGTAGGCTTGCCCACTGTAATCTACAGCCCTGCACTCTGAATGGCCACTTTCATCATGATTTCCTCAGCAGTGGTTTGTGTAAAGAGCATATCAAACATCTTTCCTCCCAATGACGTTTCTCCAGTATGTGATAATTGCCAGAACAAGAGATACAAAAAATGTGTTTGGGCTATACGGGCATGGACCTTTTTCTCTTAGTTTCTGTTGGCTATTAGATTTAAAGGCTGTGGTGTAAGAAGCCAACACCGCGTTGGATGCATGTCCATGTCAGTGAGTGTTTGTGAGCCCAGAGCAGTAGCATGGTATAGAGCCATACTGGGGCCCCTCTGTGGTCAGCTTCCTGTCAACTGTCTGTTCTGTTGCGGTCTCCTCCATTACCAGCAAAGTAACGGCTAATCTTATCTCCCTGACAGTTAGCATTACACTCAGCCTTCTCTCCTGCAGCCATCTCCTTTGAGCTTCACTCTACCAGTCCACTCATTGTCTCTGCAGAAAGAGAGCGCTTTAGTGACAGTTTAAGTTTCTCCCTCCCAGTCAAACTGGCCTGTAAAGTCCAGGCCAGCTAATCACTAGCTGCTTGTATCTGTCATCCACAGTGTGTCCTGTTGGTGACCCTGGGCCTGCTGCAGGAGAGCAGAGTTCACAGCTTCATTAAACCACATGAAATCCTCCACTTAATTTCTGTTGGCCCTGATAGTTGTTTTCCTCCAGCTAACAGAGCTGTGTAGTGCGACTACAACCTAACACAATCATTTAGTCTCCCAGCATCTGGCAGGCGACTCTACTCTCTGAAATCCATCCACCTCTATTTTTATGGGGCATGAATCTGTTGAAGCCACGGCTGCTGCTGGCTGTCTGGCTTTTTTTCTCCTGTTGTAAATAACTTGTCTCCATCAGAGAAATAGATTCCATTGTTATGGGTCATTTTCAGGCCTACTTTGTTTGAACGTCAAAGGAGAATAGCTTGTGAATAAAATGAATACAGTTGAAATATGATGGTCAAACGCCTCGACTATATTGAGTAACCGTAGTGCTGAGGAAAAACCAATGACATTTTCTGCTGCTATTGTTTTGGTTCCTGGAACATGGCTGGTAGGTCGGTTAGGGGTTAAGCACAGCGTTTGTATGCTGTGAACCCTCTGACCCTGGACGTTTACAGACGGAACAAAGCAGCTTTGCGTCTCTAAGCTCAGTCAGCGCTCTACTGGCTGTGCTGGGGTCTGGCCTCACGCTTGCATCAACACAGCTCCCCAACCGCAGTGATAGTGCATGATGGGAGCTGCAGAGTGCAGAATACTCCTATGTTTTGGGGTAAGAGTAACCCTCCTCTTACCCCATGTGCTCTCCCATGAGCCTAGTTTATTTTTTTTATTTTTTCTTCTCCCCACTACTAATTGACTGGGAACATGGCTCTGGGAGCACGGTGCTGCATGGATCCCCCTGTCTGTCAATCGCTCTGCTTGCTTGTGAGCGACAGCTACAGATGTGTGCCCTGTTCGCTCGGTCTGTCCTCAAACCACAGTACCGTGAAACTGTCAGTCTGCCTCTCTTTCCCCACTCCAGAGAAACTCACAATGCCTTTGACTTGTAGTTTCTCAGGTCGTGTCTACACTTGACACTTCCATGTGACTCCTGCTATCAGAATACAAAGATCGCATTGAAAAGACTGGTCTAGATGTACAAAAGTCGCTTTGTGGTCTAATTCTGTTCAGATCTGGCTGACCACATCAGGTGGTCAGGGATGCGTTGTGTGGGAATTTCTCCTTCGTCTGAATGCAGTCAGGCTACCGGAAGCGCATACAGTGGGTGAAGCCCAGCAATCCTCCCGCCAGTCTCCAGAAATACATTCCTAGCATGTGAGGAACATTTTTGCAGGCCTCATCAATGCTAGCCAGCTAGTTCATATTTAGAAGGTCAAACAATTGCGTTTTTCTAGATATATGCTCATTCATTTGCAATCCCTTTAGCATTGCTAGCTGGCTAACTACAGAGGTTAGCTACTGCCGTCAGTTGCGATTTTATAATTTAGCCTATTCCACCGTTTGTAGAATGCATACTGGCGATTGAATATAGCCCGTCAAAAGGGAGTCCGGACACACTGGACACTGTAGACTCATTTACATGTAGGTGTAGACTCCTGACGCTTTCAGAATTCCATGATCAGAACTCTGATCAGAATTCCAAAGCTGCATGAACTGTCAAGTCTAGACACGGCCCGCTGTGTCTTGGGGATCCCATGAGGTTTAATAGAACCACTGATGTTTGTGTAAATGTGGTCTGTGCACAGCCTTCTCAGCTGTGTTGGCTATTTATTCTAAATTCTCTTCAGTCCATGCCACTGAAACAGATATTTGAGTTTGACTATACTCAGTTCTGATGTATTGGAGCTGGTTATTTGCCTTTAATTTATAAAGGTCTAAATGCTTTTCATTCATTGATAAAGGTAGACAGTAGTGCTTCATGCTAGTTTGGTTTAATGTTCTCCCTCCTCACCAGAGAAGCGAGTCTAAACCATACAGTTTTATTTTAGTCCTGTGACATTAATTCATGGAAAAGCTGAGTGTCTGACTCTGCAGTGTGCATATTCTCTCCCCAAATGAGGGCATTGATGTATGAAGAACCTGTCAGAGGAGTTGATTCCAAAAGCAGCCGTCTCTTCCTCAAACACACGACTGTTCCCAGTGAGCCCACAGATTGACAGCCAAATTTAGATTATCACCTTATATCAGTCAGTAGGACGTCTTGGCGTCTGTCTATACCTCTACCCCTCTTGGCTTCAGTTTTGTGTTCAGGGCCAAGTGTTTCTTTCTGTCTCACAGGATTTGACGAATAGCTTTAATATACTGTTTCCTTTTGCTCTCTGAGAAAATAACTCCAATGCAAATCAAATCCAACTTTGTGTCACCTGCGCCGTATACATGTGCATACCTTACTGTGAAATGCTTACTACAAGCCCTTAAGAAAATATTTACTGTGAAATGCTTACTACAAGCCCTTAAGAAAATATTGACCAAATAAAGTGACTGTGCAAGGGTCATTCTGTGAGGTATAGAACTACTACTGCCTTTTCTTTTTCCTACTTTATAAACTTTCCCCCTGTGGTTTCTCCTCACCCCTACACTCTGTTGTTCATTGCCTGTCTTCTCCATCCATGCTGCCATTGTCCGTTCTGAAAGCGACTCTGTGACAATGCCACATACCCCCCTTCATTTGTGTGTGTGAGAACCTGTTCCACTAACCTGATGTCTGCAGGTGTTTGTGTTTAACGGTGTGGTCAGCCATGCGTAGTGTAGGCCAACTGTATGGTAATATGAGACCAGTGATTGTACAGCAGTGATTCTACTCTGAGCAACAACATGGATCTGGGAAGCACCCGGAACTTCACTCATTCAGCTTTTCTTACAATGGCTGATTGACAGCTGGCCCTATTTAATTGTTGTATATTTCTTATGCCAAACAATGGAGTAACGCGTTAAAGGTCTTATGTGCCGTGATTTTTAATGTAGTTTTATGTATTTGCAAAGGAGGATGGGACTGACGCGGATTGCCAAGCCCAGTATCAATGTATTGTCTACATCTAACTGGCTTTTATTCTTCAAGGCTGTTTGGACAAAGGCAGTTGTCTGAATAGGGATGTGTGAGATATATGCACAGCTGTGCTCTGCTGAAAATAACATTTCCTCTCTAAAGCCACAACAGACAGAAGTTGGAATAGAAACAGGACAGGTACACAAGGTATCCTCATAAGAACACACACCACCATGTTTTTGTGAAATTATAATTCATTCTTTATTCAATGTATTCATCATACAATCAAATCTTATTTTATTAGACCTTTCCTGTACTAGTTCTACAAAATAAATCTATAGTAATTAAACTGCCCATTCACATTAGAGGAAGGCTGTCGGAGCCTGTTTCTCCATCTCCCCAAAAGAGCCACTGCTCATCACTCCTCTCACACCTTGCTGCATGATTCTGTCACTCTGCAAATGAGAAGCATATTCCTCACCTTCCTATTTATGTGGACCAGGCAGCTTTGCTCCCGCTCAGACAGGTGCTAGCTGTGTTCGAGGGCCATGTGTCTGTTCTGCTCGCACTCCCAAAGATGTGGGCTGTCCGCCTCCACCTGGGCTATCCATGGTACAGCCTGGACAAATTGCTGGATATAGTAACGTACGTGCGAACACACACAGGCTGCTGCTAACACCTTTCTGAGCTGAAGGCAAGGGCCTATCTTTCTTTGTTGCCGCTCTGCTCAGAGTGGAACGAGGTAGTACAACGAGGGGAAGGAGGGAGAGCCACAATGACACAGACCACCCCCACCCTTCTCTTCACCAGATGAAATAGAGCTTCACCTGGTCTTATGTGGCACTGTGGACCTGAGCAGTCAGAGGAACTGACCGGCTGCCATTTTTACTCCGTTATCTTCCTGTAGTGACGATTGAAAAGTAGGTCAGATCAGAGGCCTCGTCAACCCTGCGCTGTGCTGCGTCAAGCAGGCCTGCGTAGAGCAAATATGCCTCTGCTGTCTCAGCCTCTCTACTGTGTTTCTGTTCAGTGTTTCCTTCCGCCAGCAACCAGCTTGACTTCCCACTGCTTCTGAGCCCCTAGACAAGAGGCCCAGGAGGCGTGTGTGTGTGTGTGACCGCTGAACCTCTGTGCTTGGAGGGGTCTGTTCAGTGTCGTGCTGCAGACATGAAACGAACTGACGAGTGATAGGGTTGAGGGGGAAATGGAGATCGGTGGTGGAGAATAATGACGGCTTCTCCACACAGACCAGCAAAACGGGACCGGAAAGGGGTTATGAACAGAGGGAGTGTGACAGAACTGGATGGAGAGAGATTGAGTGCAGTTAGTCTGTTGAGGAGAGAAAGGAAGCGAAGAGGGAGAGACCAGCATGCTGCTGTTGTTAGGGCATGGGGGGAGAATGGGTGGAGCCACCCACATGCCTTGGCCAATCCCTGCCAAGCTCCCTGCTCACTCTGCTGTGTAGTTGGCTGAGGTCTACATGGCAGAACAAAGTGCTTTTGATAGGCAAGCAGCAGTGTAACCAGACTCTGGGGGTTGAGGGGCTCGGTGGTGGTGGGGGGGGGGGGGTAGGAAGGTAGTCTCCCTCCCCTGGGTTTTGTCATGTGTTTAAATGGCTAATAGGAGCTGAAACGAGCTCAGGATGGCACTGCCACGGCCCTCCGTTCCATCCAGCCCTGAGCTGCTGCTGACGTAAAATATCCTGAACGTAAAGCTGAATAGAGATCAATAAAATATTAAGACCACAGCAGTTTCACAAGGTCCCCCACTTCTGTGTAATGTTGGCTCAAGATTATTTGAAGCTTCTATCACCCTTATCAAACTGCATGGAATCCCAAATGGATGTTGTTTTTAGTCTACAAGTGGCCAACACTCCTGTCTTTTAACTCTCATGCATGGCAACATCAACTCAGGAAGCATGGAGCCGGTCTGTGTGTGTGTTTCCACCACACCAGGCTTTGAAATAATCTACTCTGTCAGTAAGGGCTCTCTCTCTCTTCCTGCTCCTCCCCTCTTTCTCACTCACTAGAGCGTTCCACAGACCCTGGTCACTAAGCTATCCCTCTGGTCTCTGCTCTTCTTTTCTCCTCCTTTCATAATTTAGACGATCACATTTACCAGCATTCAGACTGGCACACACGAACATGCACACTCATGCAAAGATGACTGCCAGAAATGCTCCTGTATTTGATTTTACAGTACCAGTCAAAAGTTTAGACACCTACTCATTCTAGGGGTTCTTTTATTTTTACTATTGCAGGAAAGAAATTCCACAAATTAACTTTTAACAAGACACACCTGATAATTGAAATGCATTCCAGGTGACTACCTCATGAAGGTGGTTGAGAAAATGCTAAGAGTGCAAAGCTGCCAAGGCAAAGGGTGGTTACTTTGAAGAATCTCAAATATAAAATATATTTTGATTTGTTTTACACTTGATTTTGGTTACTACATGATTCCATATGTGTTATTTCGTATTTGATGTCTTCACTATTATTCGACAATGCGGAAAATAGGTCAAATAAAGAGAAACCCTTGAATGAGTAGGTGTGTCCAAACTTTTGACTGGATTGGCAGCCAGGCCTAAGACCAGAGAACAGTTTGACTTAGCACTTTTGAAGTAGTTTGTTTCTTTTCAGATGACTGGCACTACGCCCCCCCCCCCCCCCCCCCCCCCCACTCACACACTCTCTCACACACACACACACACACACACTCACACACACACACAAGTGAAAGTCACCGTAGCCTCCTGTAAGTGGGTGACTGACCAGCCAACCCTAGTCTGTTGGGTGAATTCTCCAGGTTCCACTGAGGTGTGGTTGAGAAGCTTCCTTGCAGTCCTGGCCTGAAGAAAGGGAGGGTTTCATTTATTCCTATGGGTTAGCTAGATAGCAGCATTGCAGGGAAATGTCCAGTTTTTCCCCATGGTGACCAGACAGGACCTTTTGGCTGCTCTTCCTGTTCAGGTGGTTACATCATTAGTGTGGCATTGTGGGTCATCGGCCTATGTCCATTCAGAAATCTGATACCCGATAAGAGTATCCCCACTGCCGTCTGACAGGACGACTGGTGTCAGGAGTTTCACTAATGAGAGAACCACCTAGAAAAGATTTGTCAGAAGTTCCGATGAAGGGGAAATGGAAAACGGACATCACTGATTTGCAGGAAAAAGTCTGGTCTCAGTAGCTCTTAATCTTTGACCCATGATGATGCCACAGTTTTTGTCTGGTAGCCTGGTCTGTTGGCCACTAAAAACTGAGAGAACAGACTGTAGTGTGAGTCTGTAGCGAAGCATTACATCATGTGGATGGAGATCCCAGGGAGCAGACTGTGTGTGTGTGTGTGGGAGCTGAGGGAAAGTGACGGTATGGAAACAAAGGTTTCTGTGTTCTATGGTTGTTCCGTAGCCTTGGCTTTATTCTACGAGGTGAAACGCAGGAAGATGGAGGAGTTTCATACCATATCACGGAAGCCTTTATTCATAACGTCATTGAAGTTACCTACAATGTGCGCGTGTTAATTTGGAAATGAGTGTGTGAACCTGAGGAAAAACAATGGAGTCACATTGGCCAGAACAAGGGGAATGTCCTCTGTCAAAGGTATTCCCACAGAACTGCCTACTCCAATGTAGTATCTTCCAAGTGTTCCGAAGTAGCTTTTATAGAACAGGATGTTCTAGAGGTCAGGGAATAAATGTGTGCAAAATAGGGATGCCATTTATGTCGTGTGTGTGTGGTTAACATTGCTATTGAGGATACGTAGTTGGTTAGTCTGGTTCAAATCAAAATCCCCACCCACCACTGACTTGGCTGGACTGCAGTGAACTGGCTGTAGAGGAGATTTGGAGGAACCAGAGGAAAAAGACTTGCACGTTTTCAACTGAGCAGATGAACAAGAGACTAGTGGTGCACTGACATGTCACACTTCGACTGGCAATGTCCTCTGGCAGTGACAGTAGTGTGAAGGTGGGAGGAGGACTGGGAAAGATATCAATGGCTGCTCTCTGAGTAACAGATGTTTCGGCCAGCTACTTTTGTACGATCTGTCTGCCTACTGGGGACAGTGGGGTTACAGTCCTGGTGGCGCCTTAGTTTCCCCCCATGCCCTCCCTGCCACAATACAGCTCATCTTAAGCAGGATAACCCTTTTTTAAGCATTCATGCAGAGGCCCCTGTGCGACTGTCAATACGGGCCTGTGTGCGAGGAAGTGACGGCGCAAGGGTGTGACTGTGTAATTGGGTCTCCCTGAGACTGATCTCTGCTCTCATGGTTTCTCTTTTGGCTGATGCTTTGTCTGCTTGGCAGACTCTGATTGCTCAGCATCACTGAGCTCAATTCAAGTTGCTTTCTTGAGCTCTTCCTCTTTTCTTTTTTTCCCCCTTTTTTTGGGGGGGGGGGGCTATTCCTCCCAACTCCTGTCATTCACCTAGATCATCTGGCCCAGAGGATGAGTAACATGTGAATGCAGACTGAGGTAGCTCGGATCAGCTGGAGGTGGGTACAGTCTGCACACAGACGTGGCTCGAGTGTTGTCATCATCCCTCTAATGTATTTTCTGTCTGCCCTATTTCAATGCTAAATTTAACTAACTATATTGATTATTCTAATCTAGACAAATACTGTGATTTGAATGAGTTGGGTATTTTATTGTTCAAGTAAAAGTAACCGTGGCCTGAACAGGAGAAACTTGTCACTGATCACAACTCACAACCTGAACCTGTCGGTAGGAGATATAACTGAACCACTTCCATGGTGTTTTAGTTCCTAGTAGACTTCTCCTCTGGCAGCCACTGGTACCCAGCCAGCCTCAACAGCCAGGTGTAAGTGAAGACTGCTTTTTTTTTTTTAATTTAAGGAAGAAGATATTGGGGGGGGTGGATGGATGGAGGAAGGAGTTGCCTGATAAGGAAGTTTACAATTAGGATTAATCTGGGTAAGGCGAGGACCTCCAGTTTGAGTTTATTGTGCTGTCAAAATTGACTCTGCAGCCTCCTCTGCTCCTGTGTGCTGGACTCAAGCTTATTTTTAGCTGTCTCGCAAACTTTCCCACCCAGCAGAAAAGTGTTCATGAGAACCTCTGTCCGTAGAATAATGATAAAGACATGAAAGAATGATTCAGGATGGCTTAGTCACGGTAGTTTCCTCAGCGCTTCCTCCCTGCATCACATCCAATCATTATGTTGGTTTTAACCTGAGTGGGTTGTTAGGAAGATGACATCAATATCTGAAGTGGTTTTTACTCATCTGTGTATCGCCTACCAGAAGCTCCTTGCTTTGTTGATGAATGTTTCTGAGATCTTCCTCGGTCATGAGACTGAGCCGAAGGAAACTAGTGTTGTCACCAAAGGGAAACTCTCTCTTTCTCAGTCATTCCTCTCGCTGTCGGTGCCTTGTGGTGATGTCAGAAGCTGTGAAATGTTCAGCTCAAATCAAATGTATTTGTCACATGCACCGAAAAACAAGTTGTAGACTTTACCGTGAAATGCTTCCTTAATAGCCCTTTCCAAACCATGCAGAGTTAAAGTAATACATAAATAAATTACAATATGCTCTATATGAAATAGTAACACAATAAAATAAGGCTATGTACACCGAGTACCAGTACCGAGGCAATGTGCAGTAGTTCAGGTTTGAGATGAGCGTGTTTGCGTTTCTCCACTTCTGTCGGTAGTGTTTCAGCCATTGGTTCTGTGACCCGGTGGGCATTAGGACTGTTTTTGTGGTGTGGTTGTTTCTCCATGTGTCCTTGGTTTCAGGTTGAAGACCCCTGCCTGCCTCCATGTCTCTGGGGGATACCGCCCCCTGGCTAACAACATTACTCTAAGCAGAGACGACTTGTCAAGGAGGGGAGGGAGGGGAGACCCAGTGACTAACCGTTAACCATCAGACAAATTACCTCCAGTGGTTTCTGGAGCGGGGAGGCATTCAGTCACCCAAGCATCTAGACCCTAAAGATGGGACCTGGGTGGGGTGAGCAGCGAGGTGGCCCTCGGGGGGCTTCAGAAGCTTACGAAAGTGGAACTTTATCGGACGGTCAGGCTAAGTAATCTAACACACAGCATTGGCAAGGCTTGAATAGTCTGTGTTGCTTTAACTGAGTCACATGATGCACCTAACTGACTGAACCTCCAGTGGTTTGTTCCCCCACCACCATATTAAACAGGCTCTACTGAGTCATATGGTTGCTGGGTATGGGAATGGTTTTGTGTTAAGGCACAGAGGGGCCCCTCCATTAGTCTGTCAGACAAGATCACTGTAGACCTATTAAACACCAATGCAGACTGTATAAATGGGCTGTTTTTTAATATAAACGTTATTTGTCTCAATGTCACAGCACTGCAGTAGTAGTGGGTTCTCCTGACTTGTCTGGTATGGCTCACCCTACTATGGTCTCTCTCAGTGCTGCCCCCCTTTGTAGCCCAGCCTTTGATCTGTCTTCTCTCTCTCAGGCAGCTCCAGGCTGATGATTAGATGAAGGGTCATGGAGTTTGGCCCAGGAAGGGGGAGGGGGGGAGGGGGGGTCTGCTCTGGGGGCTTAGCTGATTACGTGTTCTAATAGAACTGAACTGTTTCGGCAGCAGACCGAAGTATGTTATCTACTAAAGAGATGAACAGGGTCTGCTGCAGCACAAGCCTGTAATGCACAGACAGAATTTGGGGTATTCAAATATAGCCAAGCCATAGCAGAGCATGGCTGGTGGCGCCGAGTCCTGCGTTTTTTAAACTGGACGCTCAAAGACTCAGTGGAATGTAGTTTACACTAGTGCAGAAGTAGTGATGCACTTAGACATTCATGACCAACCTGAGAGTATAGAGGTGCTAGAACAGATCATTTAAAGCCTATTTGTTAACCCTGGAATGTTCATACCATTTGTTGCATTTCTGCATTGTGTTATATAGATTTTACTGGAGGGACAAATTGCAACTGAAAATGTGGCAAGTGTTATGTTGGAAGCACTTAACACTATCAAATCTGCAACAGCACTTGTAAACAGTGTTTATGAATGTTATTCTATTTGGTATTACTGTAGCTCCAGGAAGTCTGTCCTAGGGGATATTCTTGCCTCTGTGGGTTGAAAAAGTTCCTAAGGCCCCAGCCTCGTCCAAACTCCACTCTTTCTCTCTCACACTTTCTCTCTCACACTATGTTAACATCCATTTTGTGCCTGCCTGGTAAGGTTTGTAGAATGTGGACCCTTGCCACATGTCCTACTTCTTCAGCTCATCCAGCTTCCCACCCACTCTGCTGCTCTCCAGCTCACAGCTCTGGGTTTCTGTGTTGTGGTCGGGTCAGGTGAGCATGCACTGCTGCTGCTGCTGAACTGCATGCCATGCACTGAGAGCAGAGCTGCTTCTAATGCAGTAGTCTCCACTGAACTGCTCATTTTCTTTTTTTCTTTTTTGTTCTACCTATCTCGATTACTGCATTGTTGGGAAAGAGCAAGCAAGACATTTTACTGTACTTGTTTATGTGACAATAATACTTGAAACAAACTCTGCAAATTCACAGTCCTACATGACCAGGAGTTGACGTTTTAACTTTTTTTTGCCACTAGGACAGATCCATTTTTATACAAGGCTGAAGTCACTTGTCCCGACCCCAAAAAGGTCTGCAACGCCAAAAGGGTTACTGAAAAAACGAGTGAAGTACATAGAAGGAAATAAATCAATTTTCTGTGCTCATCGATATACTATGTTATTTCCCCCTAGCAGCCATACCAAAAAGTAAAAAACACCACTATGCATTTGGCTCTTCTGCTAATTGAGGGACGAGAGGAATCATGACATGGACAATATATATTTAGTGAATCCAAATCTTTTCGAATAGCCTATTCCACTCTGGTGGAGCTGTGGCACGAAAGAGGCCGAGGCTTCTACACATCTGGCTGTGTGTTCTGAAAAACGCGGGAGAAGCGAGTGACGGTCAACGAGCCTCGCTGGCTAATGCGTCTTGTGATGGGTTGAAAATCATCATGGGCTGCAGAGCAACTCCGCTGTCCTCAGACCTGGATAATTATAAACTGATTTGCATTTTTGCCTCATTCTCTTATTAGGCCTAGGCCACTACAGTGCCTTCAGAAAGTATTCATACCCCTTCACTTATTCCACATTTTGTTACAGCCGGAATTCAAATTAGATGAGAATACATTTTTATTTTTTTATCCACCTACACACAATACCCCATAATGATACTTCATAGTAAATGGATTGAAAATTAAATGCAATATATAATTTGCATAAGTATTCACATCCCTGAGTCAATACCTGTTATAATCACCTTTCGCAGCAACCTACAGCTGTGAGTCTTTCTGGGCAAGTCTCAAAGAGCTTGGCACACCTGGATTCTACAATATTTGTCCATTTGATTGTTCTCAAAATTCTTCATGCTCTGTCATTGGTTGTTGATTATCAAAATATGGTGCGTGGTAATGTATGTTTGAGGCAAATCCAATAACTCTTTGTATTCAGTACTAAAAGTGAATTGCTTTGTCACTTTTTTCAGTATTACTTTAGAGCCTTGTTGCAAACAGGACCTATGGTTTGGAATATTTTTATTCTGTAAAGGCTTCCTCCTTTTCACTCTGTCAATTAGGTTAGTATTGTGGAATAACTACGATGTTGTTGATCCATCCTCGGTTTTATCCTATCACCGCCATTAAACTTAACTGAGCAACTGAGTTAGGAAGGATGACTGTCTTTGTAGTGATTGGGTGTATTGATATTCATCCAAAGTGTAATAACTTCACCATGCTCAAATGGATAGTCAGTGTCGGTATTTTATTTATCAACCTATAGGTGCCCTTTGCGAGGTATTGTAACACCTCCCTGGTCTTTGTGGTTGAAACGGGTGTTCTGAAATTCACTGCTCGACTGAGGGACCTTACAATTATCTGTATGTGTGAAGTACTGATATGAGTTAGTGTATAAAGTTTATTTTTATTTTTATGACTATTGCACACAGAGGGAATCCATGCAACTTGTGACTTGTTAAACACATTTATCAACTTATTTAGGCTTGCCATAAGGGGTTGAATACTTCTCATTATTTATTTGTGAAGGTAAACAATTCCACTGACGTGTGTAGGCCAGTGACCTAAAATAATTCTCAATTTTAATCCATTTTCAATTCCGGCTGCAACACAAAATGTGGAGGAAGTCGAGGGATGTGAATACTTCTTGAAGGCACTGTATATGCGTTGTGGGCAGGTTGCGCATTGCTAGAGTAATATGGAAGTAGTTCTAGACCAACTATGTATAATGGATTTCATAAGCTTTTCTCCTTTTAAAAAATAAATCAATTCTATTTGATTTTTTTTCCCCCATCTTGGTATTGTTTGCTCAATTTCTCTTGTTGTGGCCTAAAATATGTTGTCATTCAAAATTAATCTTTGAGAATGGCATGGACTTCTGTACGGATTCTCATTTCAAAGCTGCAACTATAGGACAAACTTTGTTAGAATAGTTTGGTGAATACTCTAATTTGTCATCATGCTTTTGATCTTTCAGTTAGTAGGATTAGGCCTTTGGTCATTTTGGTTCGCAAGGATGGATATTTTATTTCTGCCTCATGCATCAATTGTCTTATGATTTGTTCCAATTTCTCATTAGATTTTAATGTCTTGCAAATGTTTCTTCGGTCTCTTTTATTACCTTAGGCCTCCCATGGTTTTTGTGTTATTCATAAACAACTTAACTTTCTGAGATGGCCTAGAACTAGATTCATTCATTGTTCTATTAAAACATCTCGCATGCATTGCAGTGAGTGGCATAATAGGCCAAGTCCTATTTCTATCAAATAGAGGAAATGGAACATTTGGGCTTCTATAACAATAAGACACTATACTAACATTTGGGAGTGTCTGCTATAAAAATCTACTTCGGCTATTGGCCCAGATCATTCGAGAGCGAGAGAAAGAAAAAATAATTCTGACCAGATTGTTTTCCGCTACTATGGGGAGACTAGATCACGTTGTAAATATAACATATTTATTGACATAGGAATAGGTAATTTGCTCAATGTCAACCATGCACTGCCCCTCATCCAATTCTGATCTAAGTAATTGTTGTAGTTATTTTTTACATGTACATTCGGACAACTGAATTAAAAAAAATATATTTTTTTGTGCACCTGACAAGTGGACAAGCATTTGACGTCGAGCCCTGCATGCCGTGCTCTCAGCCAACCAGCCAGCATGGATGCCTTCTGCCTTTTAGTTCATCACCAAGAACTGGTTAAAGCTACAGTATGGAGCCTCGGACCAAGTCAAGCGTACTCTTAGGTCTCTGCGCTCAGTGCATAAGAGGTTAACTAGCAGATGCTGCTGTGGTTTTAGCTGGATGTGGATGCGTCTGGATGCGTGTTTGCTCCAGTGGCTGCCCCCACTGGACCCTCCAGGCTAAACCTGTCATCGTTAATATGTAATAGGGTTATGGTTGGGGGGGGGGTTAGGGTCTCATCATACTTGTCCATGATCTTTGATGCCCCAGTTACTGACTGCCTCAGCTGCTGCTCTAAAGTGGCCTTGCTTCCTGTCCAAATTCTAGCTTTTCTCACAGAAATGTGTTTGGGTGTGCATCTGTCTCGTTTTGTGTATTTGAGTAGGAGGAGAGGGACAGTCAGACAAGATCTCAGTTCTCGATATACACATTTTCGTTGGCTGCACATCAAGATCATCTTTCTGTTCGCTCAGTCTGTTCATCTTCGAGTCTGCTGCCTGAGTCATATATGCGCGCCGACCAGCCCTGTGTCCTCTTATCCCAGCCCAGCATGACTGCCAGTCAGTCAGAATGTGACAGCACTCCCCCTTATGTTTCTCTCAATGTAATTGTAAAGTGGAATCCGAGTAGACGAGGAAGTAGCAGAAAGACTAGTCTTTAATTAGAGGGTTGTTGATCATACTATGACATTAAAACTGTATCTGGTCTGGTAGAATGTTTAGCACAGTGGATGGTGGGATTATTGTGTTTTTCTGAGAGGCTGGAGCCACATCAGTGCTGCTGTCTGTTGGGGTGAGATGTGTCTCTGGCAGGCTGCCTCAGCAGATGCCATCCTATATTGTATTTCTATCCTGCCCATGAGAAAAAAGATGTGATTTGTTAGTCGAATCTCCTATAAATATTTAACCCCTCCCCCTCACTTCAAATGGCTGTTAGCAGTTCTAGTTGCCGTGGGGATGGGCCTAGTGTTTGTTTAGCCAAACATCATCTGTTTCCCTAGTTCTGCCAAATCGTGAGTTCCTGCATTCATGTCCTTCTGACACTGCCTTCCTAAGTGGCTGCATCGCAGCCAGGGCTTTACTGGGTGTTTTCCCTGTGCTCATGGACTGCTGTGTGGAATAATCAATAACACATTATATAATGTCACCTCCTAGGCTTTAGGGAACCTGCTGATCTGCCCCCTTTCTAATGCCATTGATTTGTGTCCTATCTTTTCCTAGCCTGGAATCCCCAAACTGATTATCACTATTGTTTCATGATATTCCAGGCCTTTTCAGATGAATCTTTTCCTATGTTATATTGCCATGCCGGTCTGTCCTGTGTGTTGCTACTATATAGCCCTTCCTCTAGAGGTTTCGGGGACATGATTACAGACCGAGGCTGTTAGCCTGGCCTGCTCCTCCTGCTGTTTTTGCTATTTTAAGCACCTTTTGATTAGTGCAGAGGCCCTTGCACATGTTACAGACCGCCTGGCCGACTTCAGCCCTGTGTGTCTCCTCAATCTCTTTCTCTGCTCGCTCGTGTACACTCTCTCGTCCCTCTCTCTCAATCTTTCGCACGTGCTCCCTCTCGCCTCTCTCTCCTTAATGCACTATCGACCTCCTCCTGCTCTCCCGTGGCCTTGTCCTGTTATGTCAACTCCCTGCTCCACCTTGTCCCTCCATCTCCCTGCTGAACCAGTTGACCTTTATCCTCTCAGAAGCAGACTTGATTTCCAAGATGGCCATATCCAACAGCCCCTCTCCCTTCGTCCTCCCCCAGTAGTAATGTAATTAGACTGTCCTGTCTTCCCGTCCTTGAGGAGCAGGGTAATTCAGTTTGCTCTGCTTGAGGCTTTCTGACGGCCATCACCAGACTCACTCTCTGGCAGCATCCGCCTCTTCTCCCTCCCTCTCTCCTCAGCTCGTTGACATCATGTCATTTCCTGCCTAAATTGGGTAAATCTGCTCTGGCTCAGTCATCGCAGCGTTAATGAAGCGGAACGCCCACTTTACCTGCCGGTTAACGCTCCGCCTAGTTGAGGCTCTGCCTGAAGGATGCCTGGGTAAAGCTGTACCTGTTGGCTGCTTGGTTATCAGTCTGCCTGGTGAACATGCTTCCTGGATAAACCTTTACCTGCCGGTTAATGGTCTGCCTGGCAGTGGTGTAAAGTACTTACGTAAAAATACTTTGAAGTACTACCTAAGTAATTTTTGTGGTATCTGTACTTTACTATTTATATTTTTGACAGCTTTTACTTCACTACATTCCAAAAGAAAATCTGTACTTTTTACCCCATACATTTTCCCAAAAGTACTCTTTGCATTTTGATTGCTTAACAGGACAGGAAAGTGGTCCAATTCACACACTTATCCCTGGTCATCTTGACTGCCTCCAGATCTGGTGGCCTCACTAAATAAGCATTCTTTGTTTATAAATGATGTTGGAGTATGCCCCTGGCGATCTGTAAATTCAGAAAACAAACAGATGGTGCTGTCTGGTTTGCGTAATATAAGGACTATTTATCTATTTCATTTTGATACTTAAGTATATTTAAAACCAATACTTTTACTTAAGTAGTATTTTACTGGGTGACTTTTCCGAGTCATTTTCTATTCCGTTATGTTTACTTTTAAGCTCTGAGTATTTTCAGATTTAAGGGGATGTGTGTTTTATTTCAGGAAGATCCCTCACCCAGACTGGGTATATTTAGACAGCATTATCTAGATGTGCAGTTGGCTCACGAGATAAAATCACTTTAAAAGGCAGCATAATTGCCCGAGATATGGCTCGAATGACACCCATAGGAAAAATATGACCTCACCCAGTGAAATGCACTGGCTGCACTCGCCCTCTCCTCCAGGGGCTGACTGGCCATCTGGCATTCCGTGCAAGTGCCAGATGGACTGGTCCATTTTTAGTCCGGTGGCCCTGTAACTTGGGTTATTGGCTCTAAAATTAGTTATTTTACTAATAACTGACTGGGGTGGCAGGTAGCCTAGTGGTTAGGGCGTTGGGCGAGTAACTGAAAGGTTGCTCGACCGAATCCGCGCGCTGTCAAGGTAAAAATCTGTCGTTCTGTCCCTGAACAAGGCAGTTAACCCACTGCTCCCCAGTAGGCCATCATTGTAAATAAGAATTTGTTCAACTAACTTGCCTAGTTAAAATAAAGGTTTTTAAAAAATAATAATGGGGGCCACGGGGAACAAAATGGGCCTGTGCGTGCCTGAAAGAAAAAATGGTCCGGTGTTATAAATGCCAGGGCTGAGTTCTGGTCCCAGTCTGCCCCTGCTCTCCTCTCATCCACCTTTCCCTGATCTGAGTCTGAAAACCCTCTCATATGGCGCCTCTCTTCTTGCTCTGTCCATTTTCCATGTGTTTATTCTTCTCGGGGGTGGAGTGATTTAAAAAAATATATATTATTTTTTTTATATTAAAAGTCTCTCTCTGCCTAAATGAGCTGAAACGGAGATAAGAGCACTGCCAAGTCCTCAAAGAGGAACTTTGGCACAATGAGCTGGTTTCTTTAATGACTGATCTCCTCCCCTACTGTACCCGTTGTCTGAGTATTTGATGCTTTAGTTGTGTGGTGTTCTTGCTCTCCGTAAAGTCACTAGAGCACGTCTCCTTCAGACATTCAATGGATGGCTGTTATTCTGCCCTCCCTCTGCTCCCCACTCCGCTCCCTCCCCACGCTCTGCTCCTCAACGCATCAGCAGAACCCCTCCCTCCCTGAACCGCTAAACCGGACCGGGGAAGTCTTTTGCCATAGCTCTGCCCGCCAGGCGGCAGCCACATTATTGCCCGCTTAATTGTGGACAGGAAATCTGGAAGTCAAGCGTGCCCCGGGGTGCTAAGGGGGAGGGGGGGTCAGTGTCAGGAGGGAAGGAGGCCAGAACCCTTTCTGGCTGGGCTCAGTCCTCTGTGTAAGGCAGGCAGCTTGGAGAAATATGGTTGCTCTCTGGCAGCTTGATTTAATGGTTCTAGGTGTAGCTGGGAGAGTAATTGAACAAGAATTTGTTATTTAAAATGAGCCTGGCACAGGTCTGAACTAGCCAGCATCAGCTAGTGTCGTTACAATGCAAGTTAGGCTGTGATCAGACACAGCTTTACTTTGCTAAATGTTTGGACCACAATCATGAGTTTTCTACACCTAGTAGCTGCGGCTCCTTTTGAGATCCACTTTTGTCATTGCATTTTGTGTCTGAGTATTTCAATGCCCTGACACGGTCATTTGACATTCTCACACTATAGTCCTGTACTGTTTTTGGCTGCAACTGAACAAGCTTTTTTTTTTTTCTGATCCATTTTTTTTCTCTCCAGTAAACGAGTGTTCTTTCTTTTCCAGGAGGAGCCTTCAGCTTAAAATCTCCCACTAATTGAAGAGGACAATTTACCAGCGCAAAACCCCACTGCCATTCACTAGGAAATTGAACACCGCACTTGATTCGATTCCATATTTCAGACGTGTGTATTTTGGAGCTGCATTCAGGCTGATTGCAAGTGGCGTGCAATTATGTCCTGTATTTCTTAGCGTTTTTTTTTCTTCTGCCCTCTCTTTTTCCGAGGCACAGTAAAACTGAGATTAAGGCCCTCAGTGAGCTAATACAGGGGAGTTATTGTGCGGTTCGCTAACAGAAAAATAGGTTAAATTCAACGACACATTTTATGATGCCCTATAAATCCCATAACATGTATAAGAGTCTCAAACATGCATTAAAACGCCAGGACTGGTTTAAATGCCTAGTAGGGTTTTATATAACAACCCAGTCTTCTGGTCTGTAGACAGATGGGGGGGAAAGACAACGAATGTCCTGAGCCAATACTCTCCTTATTTGCATCTTAGAGAAGACAAATCAACACTCTGTCTTTGCAGTTAGTTAAAGGTAGATGGTCTCCTCCTACAGTGAGTGGGCCTGTATGTGTGCTGTTGTCAGCAGGCTACATACTAGGGTCTGTCTGCTTCTTCTGTCTGGCCTTTACTGTGTTTTATTCACTGCCCTATTCATTGTGATTCCTGGTGGCAGTGGATTCCTACAAGGTAGTTTTATTTTTGTATATAAAAAAAATTCTGACTCCGTCAGGGTTGGTGGAAGGCCGTTTTCCTGCTCTCCTTTGAATGGCAGTACTATCACTCTCCTTCAGCTCGGGGGATGAAAACGATAGGAATGTTGCCGGTTGGGATGAGGCTATATCCACGCAGGACCAGTCTGGGCTGAGTCAGACATGTCATGATGTGCACAGTGAGGCATTGGGTACCTGTCTGGTAACGGCACTAGTGTAGCCGGTCAGGTTCCCCGTAAGTCTACATCACTACAGACTCATCAGGATCACCAGGTAATGATGTGACCTGGTTTTGACCTCTAACTGTGAAATGACCAAACTGGTGTTTGCTCCCAATATGCAGTGTCCATTTAGTTTCTTAGTAGCAGGGCTGTGATGACATTATGTCCCAGTGACTAGTGCCACACAAACCATTGCCATTAAACAGAGCTGGAAGGTACCCAACTGTCTCGGGGCTCCTCATTCCAGGTCCTAAAACATGCTGCCATCAGTGGATCCAGTGTATTAGCTTTGTTAATCATATTCCAAGCCAGGTTGCTTCATTGACTTCCTTGAACTACATTCTCTCTTTTAAAATGTATCATTTCACACACGCACTCGGACACAAAGGCACACGCCGCATGTACACAACCCGGCAGCGATTGAAACTGCCTGACTGTCTTCTCTTTTTTTTTTTTTTATAGACAGTGATGGATGGATGGAAAGTTTGATTTGTTTATTTAGCTGCTGTCAGTGATTTGATGGAGAGACTGACGTGTCTGAAGGTGTTAAGGCGTCCCAGACGAAATGGTTCCATCTCTGGGGAATCTCGACCCCAACAGAATCTTTACTTGCACAGATTGATGTTGTAGCATACGTCCTGTCCCATTGATTCTTCAGTTTAAAAGCAGGGTACTGACGATGGACCTGGTGCCATGGGCGTTTCATCCATCCTGCTATTGTATTTTCTTCCCCCTCTCTCTCCTTGTCCTCCCCCGTTCTTTCCCTTCCCTCGTACCACTTTGTCATGTAAAGGGCTTTATCTAAGAGAGACCCTGAGGTTAGGCTGAGCGAGACGCAGGATGGTAAATAATCAATATTGATTGACGGGCTCTTTGAGCAGAACAACCTAGAGGTGTCTGCTGGGAGTCCCCTTTAACCCCAGAGGCCACCTGCCTCCCTGACCCCCAACCCCACACTCCCCTGGTGCAGCTCCCTGGACATGTGATCCTGTATCTCTTTTCTGTTATCCCTCCCCCTGCCTGCTCCCACAGATCTATTCTGTGTCTTCTGCTCCCAAACATCCACTAGTCAATATCAATGTTAGGAAGTATTTTAAATTTAGAGCTCCTGAATTGCTGTGGACATTTTAAAGTGTCCCAACCATTCCTCTTCAAGGTTCCAGTGTGTTCTGACCTCTGTAAACCCCCAGAAGACCAGCCAGCTCCACTTTTGTTGTTAAACCCGGCTGGCTTCTGTTTAGTGTGTGATTTGTTATTCAACATTTCACTAAATGTATTTCATTTTGTTGCCTTAGAAATTGCACCGTGTTGCAGTCTGCCCACCAGCGCTAGACAGTAGTTTCATATTGTCTTGCAAACAGTCACTAACAATGACAAGTGCATGGATGCTGGTGAACAAGGAAGTGCAAATTCACAAGGTAGACTTCATTTCCCTTTCTGTCTAAATTGGGTCAGTGTGTCAGACTGAGTAAACAGAACAGTGGACCGTGATGATGATTAAAAAGGTCCGTCGTGTGCCCCGCACTTGTGTTGATATATGGTACGTGTAGACTTCTCTCCCATCCGTGTGAAAAATGTAAAGTGTGAGGTCCTAGTGGTTGCTGCCAGATGGTTGGAACGGTTCTGTTTCTGTTGACTTCTCTGTGAAGCTACTGGTTACAACCATACTGCTGCTAACCTTGTGATTTAAATTGAGATGGCCATCTCTCTATTGTGAATCTGCTTTTGACAAGCTAGTGCTGACTGATTTGACAGACTGGTGCTGGCTTACTTCTGGATATCTCAGCTGAACCTTCTATGGCTTTGTCCTTCTTACCTGAGATACCATGAGATGTTGACACTATTTCAGTAATGCTGCTAGTCTAAATGCACTGTTTTGAGGTCTCAAAATGAAATGAAGCTCCCAGTACACTGGCTCTCTGTAGAGGGGAAACAGCAGCCATTTGGTTGGTCAGTTTCCATGGTCTCTTCTGCAGCAGAATCCCTCTAGGAAGTGAAGTGTGTCAGGGTCGACATATGTTCAAGCTGACCCGTCACTCGCAATTAATGCATGCCCATATGGAGCTAGAGGAGAATGGAGGACTTTGCTGGAGAGTGTGCTGCATCCGCCTTCACACACACATCTGTGGTTTTACAGAGCAGAGGAACGCCACAGAATCTGGCTGGCTCACTGAGCCTGCCGGAGGAGAGGAAGCAGAGCGAGTCAGTGAGTTGGAGGCAGGAGTGGGTGAAAATTGAATTACATCACTGAAATGTGTGTTGAATTTAACATCGCTGAGACAGGTTAAGCAAAGAGAAACGGGTGACTCAGTCTACCAGGACCCCTACCGTCTACCCCCACCCCACTTCACCCTGCATCACACACTGACTGGGAGTAATAAAATAATAACAGCCTCTTAACGATCTACTCACTGCAAAGGTTTATCAAAGACACCAGGCCCCTGTGCTATGAAACACTGGATGGCTGAATGTGTTGCTCTGATGGATATTATGGAGCTGAGCGGTGCTTGTTGGTTTGGCTAGAGGGAGACCGGCTTGACCTCGCGCACACATTACAACTAGCTCTGCTCTTGTTACGATAGGGCAGCTTTTTTATCCAATTACACATTCAGTCTAATTTGATTTCCTGATGTCTGACTCTACCTGATTCTCACCACTTTGCCTCCGTCTATTAAAACTGATGTCATCTGAAAACAGCTGTTCATCCTGTTGTCAGTGTGCATACACACGCACGCTCAATCAGAGCCAAGCGCTCAGGCCCAGTAGCGTGCCACAGGGCGAGTGAGCGCCAGGGTTGCAGAGGGCATCCCAGAACACTGTGCATTGTTTACCCCGACACTGTGCTGCTCTGTGCCATCCTGCCCTATGTCCTGGCACCCTCAGTACTCTCTGCTCTGTGCCACTCTCTGCAACACATCCAGGCTCCAGCCCTTCGCTGCCGCCAACAGTTTGGAAAGTATTTACACCAGCTGTGAGAAGAGGCGCTAAAGCCTCCAGGGCTGACACACAGGAGCTGCCTTGCTGTTCTCCCCTACGGCTATTCTTCTCCTCTCGCTCGGCTCTCTCCTCTTCTCTTCTGTCCTTACCACCTCCGTATTCATAGACTACCACGGAACTACATCTACTCAACATCATGCGGTGCAGTTAGTGGGTCACATGGTGGTCAACAAGGTGGGACAGTGTCGTGCTAGGAGCTGTGTCCCAAGGGACAGGGCTGAATAATAAGACCAGGACAGGCAGGGGGACATGGGAGCAGCCACAGTGTTCAGGGCACATTTTATTTATATGAAAGAACAGGAAGATTGATTCACCCTGTGAGACAGAAAAAGAGGGGGGGGAATTAGAGGAATGGGGGGCTAGGGAGTGGGTGGTGGAGTCATGCTTCAGCATCACTGTCTCTCCTAGGTTGAGCCAGGCTGGCACTGTTAGTGGAGCAGTGACTGTTCTCTCGCCTGACCCACAGTCTCTGGCGCTCTCTCATTCCAATTCTCTGTGTGAACCCACAGCAGCTATTGTTGTTGTGTTGTGTGGGGGGGGGGAGTTAAGTTAAGAACAAATTCTTATTTTCAATGACTGCCTAGGAACAGTTACGGCCTGTTCAGGGGCAGAACGACAGATTTGTTCCTTGTCAGCTCGGGGATTTGAAGTTGCAACCTTTCGGTTACTAGTCCAACAATAACCACTAGGAGTGTACATGCAACAGGTCAGGGACAGTAAAATACAAGTCAGGTTTGACTGGGTGGATAAAAGTAGTGACGTTGCTGAATTGACATGTTTCCCTGAAATGATGTTGCCTGCTTCGCAAAAACATGCAGGTGTGGGGGCTGGCTGGCTTTCACTGTGCACTGCTGGATTCCATCTCCAGCACAGTGCTGTAATGTTTGTGTGGAAAAGAGCTCAGTCTGATGCTGATTCAGATGCCATTTCAAGCTCTGCCCCCATATGAATACCTTACGAGCTGAGTGCAGGGGCACACGTATCCTGTGTGTATGTTTGAGTCGACTCTCCTCCACCACAACCCTTACAATCTGAACTCTCCCGGTGACTCGGTGAGCTACCCCGTGACAATGGCCACGGAGAGAGACCCAGTGCTGACTTCATTCAGGAAGCATTGCTAAACCTGAACTCTTAGGGTTTGGTTCTGCATTAGCTACGCTGTAATGAACATCCTATTGATTTAGTGATCAAGGATCGATTCAGAACTGTGAGGTATAATGCTGCTTTCTCTTCCCACAGTACGTCCTCTTTCTAAATACAGAAACAGATTTTTTTTAATCCTCCAAGATTATTTAAAATATGGGACAGTGAGCGGGGGGGGGGGGGGGTGTGTGTGTGTGTGTCTATAGAAAGCAATGCATGTTTACTCTTTGTGGTTGGTAGACCAATGTCCGTAGTATTCAGATAGCCAGCGCTTGAATACAGCCTTTAGCTTTCTGTGTGGAAGTTTGTGTGTTCTGTCAGCACTGCAGTGACCTCCAACCCTCGCAGCGAGATGAGAAAATCCCTGTTCAACACATCCAATGAGATCTCAAATGGGGGAACCCCTGAATGCAGTGTGCTAGTCCTATGACTAATCAAATACAACAGTGAAATGCTTACTTAAGGGTTCTTCCCAACAATGCAGAGAGGGAAAAAAAGTGAAATAGAAAAATAATAACACGAGGAACAAATACACCATGAGTAACGATAACTCGGCTATATACATGGGGTACCAGTACCGAGTCGATGTGCAGGGGTACGAGAGTTTAGGTAGGTATGTATACAGTGCATTCGGAAAGTATTCAGACCCTTTGGCTTTTTCCACGTTTTGTTATGTTATAGCCTTATTCAAAAATGTATTCAATTGTAAAGCCGTTTTTTTTTTGTTGAAATTTTAGCAAATGTATTAAAAATAAAACACCCGAAATATCGGTTTCAGACCCCTTTCTCAGTACTTTGAAGCACCTTTGGCAGCGATTTACAGCCTTGAGTCTTGGGTATGACGCTACAAGCTTGGCACACCTGTATTTGGGGAGTTTCTCCTATTCCTCTCAAGCTCTGTCAGGTTGGATGGGGAGCGTCGCTGCACAACTACTTTCAGATCTCTCCATAGATGTTCGATCGGGCTCTGGCTGGGCCAGAGGACATTCAGCGACTTGTCCCGAAGCCACCCCTGCGTTGTCCTTTTGGAAGGTTAACTTTCTGATAACCTGTTCCAGAGCACTCAGGACTTCATCAAGGATCTCTCGCGCTGTAATTTGCTCTGTTCACCTTTCCCTCGATCCTGACTAGTCTCTCAGTCCCTGCCACTGAAAAACATGATGCTTCCACCACCATGCTTCACCGTACGGATGGTAACAGGTTTCCTCCAGATGTGACGTTTGGCATTCAGGCCAAAGAGTTTAATCTTGGTTTCATCAGACCAGAGAATCTTGTTTCTAGTCTTATAGCAAAGGGTCTGAATACTTTTTTTTTTATTTTTAAGACCTTAGCAAAAATGTCTATGCCATTTTTTTGCTTTGTCATTATGGGGTATTGTGTGTAGATTGAGGATCTTTATTTATTTATTTATTTATTCAATTTTTAGCTTAATAGGCTGTAAAAAATGTGGGATAAGTCAAGGGGTCTGAATACTTTCAGAATTAACTGTAGGTAGTGATAAAGTGGCTCGTCAACAGGAAGCATAATGAACAGCAACAGCAGCCTCTGTGATGAGTCAATAGAGTTGGTGCAAAAAGGGTCAATGCCGATAGTTAACCAATAGTCACCCAGACTATTTAGCTGTCCAATGTCTTGGGGGTAGAAGCTGTTCAGGATCCTGATTGGCTGTTTTGATTGACTATGTTCTCCACTGAGAGGTATGGTGAGAGTGGGGCACCCTGTGGGGAAAAAGTAGTGGGATTAATGGGAAAAGAAAGATCTTGAGTAGTATTGACACATGAAGGCAGAGCGACATGAAGGGATGAGAGCAGAGGGGTGACTGTACCATCTGTTCCTCTTTATCTGGTCGATTTTTGCCTGTGTAAACAGAGCTGCATGGTGGGCTCTGGGCTGGATCTCACTGAGACTGCTGATCCACTCTCATGGCTGAATAAGTGGACATTGACACGCTAAACCGAACTCCCTCTCCCTGTCCACACTAAACCCTGAAACGGTGAAGTGGGCCCAGGTCCATCTGTCTGTGGCGAGCTGTGCTGTATTAACCTGTACTTGGGCTGTATGAGCGTGTTCATGCCATGTCTGCCTGTGGGATCCAGACCGTTTCACCTCAATCAGAATCCAGCGTAGTAATGAGACTTTGGACTTCCTGTCCATCCCCCCGTCCTTTGGTCACTTCATGAATCTGTATGCATCCACTGAGGGGCCCAGTACACACACACAGTTATTATCAATTCATTCCAAGATGGCGTAGCAGTCGGACGTCTTTGTCTTTTGTCCTGTCGTGTCCCTTGTGAATATATATTTTTCTACACAAATCTTATAAAATATTTTCCTAAATCTCAACTTCTAAATACTCTCCTGCAACCTGCCTAACCCAATGTGGCGTGGATCTGCTTTTTTCTAAAGTATTTAGAATAATTTTGCACGCCCAATTTTTCAGTTTTTGATTTGTTAAAAAAGTTTTAAATATCCTATAAATGTCGTTCCACTTCATGATTGTGTCCCACTTGTTGTTGATTCTTCACAAAAAAATACAGTTTTATATCTTTATGTTTGAAGCCTGAAATGTGGCAAAAGGTCGCAAAGTTCAAGGGGGCCGAATACTTTCGCAAGGCACTGTATGTAGCAGGCAAAACCCCGAGGACTAACCGTTCAGAAAAAAATATTTTGGTTCACGTTGACAAATGATATGTAATTTTTAAACCTTTTTTTTAACTAGGCAACTCAGTTAAGAACAAATTCTTATTTTCAATGACTGCCTAGGAACAGTTACGGCCTGTTCAGGGGCAGAACGACAGATTTGTTCCTTGTCAGCTCGGGGATTTGAAGTTGCAACCTTTCGGTTACTAGTCCAACACTAACCACTAGGCTACCCTGCCGCCGCAAATTTCTTAGGAACCTGTTTTCAGTTGCTACCGCTTCTACTGGATGTCACCAGTCTTTGGAATTTAGTTGAGGTTATTCATTTGTGCAATGAAGAAGTAGGCCATCTAGGAACTGGGTAACACTGTTGAGAGTGCGCAAGATGTGAAAAGTAGCGTTTGTTTGTTGTCTTCCTGTATTGAACACAGACCCCGTCAACAATTCGATCGATTTATTAACGTTTAAAAATACCTAAAGTTGTATTACAAAAGTAGTTTGAAATATTTTGGCAAAGTTTATAGGCAACCGTTTTTTGCGTTTTTTGGAAGCTGTTCTTTTCTGGATCAAACGCGTCAAATAAATGGACATTTGGATATATATGGACAGAATTAATCGAACAAAAGGACCATTTGGGATGTTTATGGGACATATTGGAGTGCCAACAAAAGAAGCTTGTCAAAGGTAATGCATGTTTTTATATTTCTGTGTTTTGTTTAGCGCCTGCAGGGTTGAAATATGCTACCCTCTTTGACTATTTTGATCTTTGGATGTTTGCACTCACGAGACAGTTACACAATAAATGTTCCTTTTGTTCCATAAAGATTATTTTTATATCCAAAATACCTCCATTTGGTTGGCGTGTTATGTTCAGAAATCCACAGGCTCGAGCGGTCACAACATCACAGACAAATTCCAAATAGTATCCGTAAAGTTCGTAGAAACATGTCCAAACGTTTTTTATAATCAATCCTCAAGTAGTTTTTTTACAATATATAATTGATAATATTTCAACCGGGACTGTAGCTTCTTCAATTGGAGAGAGAAATGTCTGCTCCAAGCTGTTGCGCATGCAAAACGCTGCTGGCACCCAGCCATCCAATGACGCGATGTGATCTTTCTCGCTCATTAAAAAAAATAAAGCCTCAAACTATGTCTAAAGACTGTTCACACCATGGGGAAGCCATAGGAAAAGGAATCTGATTGCCTGCCTTCGCTCCATTTAAAGGGATATCAATGGAACAGAGAGCTTTCAGGAAAAACGTCACTTCTAGGTTGGATTTTCCACAGGTTTTCGCCAGCAACATCAGTTCTGTTACACTCACAGACAATATTTTGACAGTTTTGGAAACTTTAGAATTTTCTATCCCAATCTGACAATTATATGCATATTCTGGGCCTGAGAAATAGGCAGTTTCATTTGGGTACGTTTTTCATCCAAATATCAAAATACTGCCCCCTACACTCAAGAGGTTAAGCATCTCTAATCCAAAATTTAAATCTAGAATTGGCTTCTTATATTGCAAAAAAGCATCCTTCACTCATGCTGCCAAACATACCCTCGTAAAACTGACCATCCTACCGATCCTTGACTTCGGTGATGTCATCTATAAAATAGCCTCCAACACTCTACTCAACAAACTGGATGCAGTCTATCACAGTGCCATCCGTTTTGTCACCAAAGAATACAAGCTTGAAACACTATCAGACTCTATTGTAACAGATTTGGAAACTTTAGTGTGTTTTCTATCCAAATCTACCAATTATATGCATATCCTATGCATATCCTATCTTCTGGGCCTGAGTAGAAGGCAGTTTAATTTGGGAACGCTTTTCGTCCAAAGTCTGTGGCTACAATGCTGCTAGCGGTACGTACCGTGGCAAATCAACTAGATCCTTGTGATGCAGGCATTTGGAACATCGTGCTGAAACATGCAATCAAATGAATATTATATATCGTCCACCCCTACATACTCCAGTTTAATGAGTCTGACAATGACAGGCTGAATGACAGTGCAGTCTGTAACTGTCAAGGGAGGAAGGGAAACCACACCATGATAAAGCTCTTGTTTATAAAGCTCTTGTTCACCATGATAAAGCTCTCTCATTCTGTGGCGCCTGGCAGTGTGTCTCAGATCAACGCAGTGTTTTCTCTCAGGGTGATCACGGTGGACCCCTGGGTACTGGAGATGGGTAGGAGGGCAGGAGACACACAGAGATGAAGCGAGGCAACTCTTTCCCCCTCCCGGTCGACAGTCCCTAACATTTCAAAAGTTCCCAGAAAGGGATAATGTTTAGCGATGGTGAAGATGGAAGTGCTCTGCGTCTGAGACGGAGAACAGGAATGTGGTCGATCCCAGCATGAGGGTGTTTAATGGTGGATACGGCCCGGGCATTCCAATGCGCTGAGGTAGAGGTGTAATGAGGTGATGACATTAAGTTCCTCATGCACCCATTAACTCCCAGTTAGTTAGGCACTCTTACTAGGAGCAGACTTAGTGACTGACTCAGCCCTGCACTCTGGAACACTTTGTTTTTGCATTATTTAAACCAAATTGAACATGTTTCATTATTTATTTGAGACTAAATTGATTTATATTATATTAAGTTAAAATAAGTGTTCATTCAGTGTTGTAATTGTCATTTATTCCAAATACATTTTAAAAAATCGGACGATTTTAATCTGTATTGGCTTGTTTTGGTCCTCCAATAATCGGTATCGGCGTTGAAAAACCATAATCGGTTGACCTCTAGTCACTTGTATCTGCAAGCTAAGTAACGGTTTGGGAGAAAAGCTGTGAAAGTGTTAATGATCTGGGTGAAAACCTCTCCTGTTAGTGCTGGGACACGTGGAGAGGGGAAGCGTGAGGGAGACCCTTCCTAGCTACACAAACACTAAGCCCTCTTCACCCCCCCCCCCCCCCCCTAGGAGAATGTGTGTTATACAGTACTAAAACACATTTCAGCTGGATCTGTTGGCGCGTGGCCCACATTCTCCAGTTGATGAGATCCAGACCATCAGCACTGTTATTATTAGTCTGCCATGTGAACCACTGCACGCGTGTTCCTTTTTTGTTTTTAAATTGGGACAACCCCTCTCCTGTGTGTGTGGGAGTGGGGGCGGGGGGGGGGGGGTTCTGTTCCTGTAAAATTAATCCATGGTGGATGACAATCTGCAGACGGGGGTGTGTGAACTTCCTGCGTGGTTAGATGGACTTCCTCTCGGCATCAAATCTTTCAGCCAGTCCTTAAATTTTAAAAAAACTAACCTTTCTTATTTAACTAGGCAAGTCAGTTAAGAACAAATTCTTATTTACAATGACGGCCTACCGGCGAACAGTTGGTTAACTGCCTTATTCAGGGGCAGAAGGACAGATTTGTATTTTTTACCTTGTCAGCTCGGGGATTCGATCCAGCAACATTTCTGTTACTGGCCCAACGCTCTAACAACGAGGCTACTTACCACCCCAAGTGCACAGTAGGTTCATCCAATCCCCGTACAGTACACAGTAGGTTTGAAGAACCAGTGTTATTTTATTCCTCATTGCAGTGACCTTGTTTCCATTATTGTTCACCTCACAAGACAATTTGTATTTAGTCATGCATCAGCGCTACGGACATCTCAAGAGCTTGGGAATGAATTAATGAATGGATAAATTACATTTATGTTTGTGTCAAATCGCCAGTTGGCAACCCATCGCTAATGAGATTAATTAACAAAAACAGACCTTACAACAATTCAGTGATAATTATTCTGTTGATATGTGCATTAATAAATTCATAACATTTATTGTTATTATATCCTTAGAGCAGTGAGGAAAAAAAATATATCTTAGTATTTATCAGCATTTTTGTCAAAATTGAGTTGACAGCTCTGTTCTGTTCAATGGTATCTACCTAATATAGTACTCTAAATACCTCTCATTCATGTCAAGTTCAAAAGAATACGTTGCTGACACAATTCAAACCAATGAGGGTTCAGAACCTTAAAGCCAATGATCGCAATCATTTTTGCAGATAGAGAGCGCTTGGGACTGTAAGGTTCTATCTACAACTACATTCAAGCTTTTCCATCCATGCAATGTTGGAGTTGACAGATGAAACTGAGTTGTCTCTGTCCTGGTTATTATATTAGTCCTGGTCTTAATGGATCAGGTGGCTTTGGACAGGAATGGTTAGAGGTTTACAACCCAGTGCTGTGTTAACATGGGACATCTCACTGCTCAATAAGATGCACAGGACATTTCAAAAACATAAGAATCTACAGCGCCACCCCAACATTAACATATGTGAAAATGGCATGTTTCTATTTTTATTTATTATTATTATTATTATTATTATTTTTTTTTTTTAAAGCTTCAGATCAGCGTTTCCAACCCAGACCCCCAATTGGTCAAAATCACACGATGCACACCGATGTTATTGGAAACACTGATCATCCCCTCTATGTTTTGTGGTAAAAATTAAAATAAAAAACACTAAATTTTCACATGTGCTGGAGATGATGAATATGAAGTTGAAACATTTTTTTGAAGTTTCCCTTTAAGACTTGCCCCTGCTTTAGACTCAGGTACCAACGCTATAAATAACCAATCCACTGGGCTTCTAGTGTAAACGGCAGCGTCCGAACAATCAGGTGTAGACTACTTATCTTCCTGAAGCCTATTGGAGAGGTTCCAGACCGTAAAGCGTTTACAAGTTGACATGGTTTCTTTCTGGCGTATAAGTCTCTACTGGCGTGTGTTTACAGTGTGAGAGAGCCAGCATGTCGTCTGATGTAGAGTCTCCTCCGTCTGCTGTGACAGACGTCTGTCTGGGACTTTAGTCTCGGTCTGCGGATATACACCTTCCCCATCCTGGCTCGTCTCAGTGGGAATGTTGAAGGAGTAGAGGCTCTTGATGTCATTTAGAAGAGCCTCCGTGTGTCTTTCTGTTCTCTGTGTTTGCCAAGGTGGTGCGCTGTGGTATGAAAGGCAGCGGGTTCTGAGTCCCTTTGGGGCACCTAAGACGTGTGCGTGCTGTGTGCCAGTCGTCCCGCAACAGTAGACACACAAAAGCCTCAGCGTTCATTAGCAGGCTGTTGGTTCCCAATGGGAGCCGGGGGGGGGGTATGTGTGTAAGCGGGCAGGGGTTGTCAGCTCAGTGCTGCGTGTTGTCTCTGTGGTGGTGCCAGCTCCTCAGCTCTCATCTGAGCCCAGGCCCTACTCTGATCTGCCAGCAGCCCGACTCTCCCTCTGAAGAGGCCTGGCAACCCTCCGCCAGTCAGCCCTCTCAACGGCCTGCTTACCTGCCTAACTAACTAACCAAACTCCTGCCTCTGCTAGTCTCTCTGCCTACCTACGTCTGTCGGTCGTGCCAGGAAAAATGCATTTACTTACAGCAAAGGCACGATAGCAATTTTGGGATAGCAATGTTGGATTTTTATACCGTTTTTGGTCTTTTCTGAAAGCATTGAGATGAACATGTTGTGATGTATGACACAAGGATTGAGGTTTAGAGAGGGTTTAGCCCTTACTAAGCAGATGGGCAGAGCTGCTTTCTGTTAAGACAAGCGATTTGCAGAATAAAGTCCTATTTTAATGATTTATGTGTTGCGTTTCAGTAGAATGTTGGAAACCTTTTTGACCTCTTTCAGTTTTTTTGTCTTTTTCTGTTGACGTTTTACCTTGTAGCAAATGTTGTTTGTTTTACATTTTGTTGCATCTCTTTGCGGGGCTCGGCTGACGATGCCTTTCGGCTGATGAGCCCAGCACTTCGCAGTTTCCAACTCTGCGTCACTACGTGTAGGGAGATGAGGAAATTACTCCGGCAGCCTGCCAGCCTCTTAAGAGGAAGAGAAGGAAAAACACACACTTGCAAGCACATTTTTGATCTGCTCCCAGAGTTCAAAGCCAGAGGTGTCAGCTGTGGGTGTGTGCTAGCGTGCGTGTGTTTGTCAGTCAAAGCTAAGTGTAACGAGGAGCGTTGGTGCACAGCATTGGCGACACAGTTGTGTGTCTGCAGGGAAACATTGCTGTCACCCCTCCGCTTCATCACAAGGAGACCGTCGATTGTCTCTAACTTCATCACGTTGATTCTCATGGAATATCTCAGTGATGTCCACTACTACAACTTTTTTTTACTTGTATGCCAAACAAACACCACATTTTTCAAAGTTTAACAAAACATACAACTCTATGCTCAATGACTACTTCGAACAATTTACACAGTATAAAAAAATATATACTTTTGCTGGAAAAACTGATCAAACTTTGCATGTGCAGTTTTTCCTGAAATGCGTTTTTATAAAATGTTCGGTGGAATTGTTGAAAGTAGTCCTTGTTCGTACAGTTTTGTGGTTTGTTAAACTTTGAAATCAAGAGTTTTTTTGTTTTCACTCAGATTTCAGTTTTAAATGTATAGCAATTTCGTCACCATGGAATTACCCTACAGCTACACCATATATACAGAAGTATGTGGACAACCCTATAAATTAGTTGATTTGGCTATTTCAGCCACACCTGTTGCTGACGGGTGTATAACATTTAGCACACAGCCATGGAATCTCCATAGATAAACTTTGGCAGTAGAATGGCCTGTACTGAAGAGCTCAGTAACTTTCAACGAGGCACTATCATAGGATGCAATCTTTGCAACAAGTCAGTTCATCACATTTCTACCCTGCTAGAGCTTCCTTGGTCAACTGTAAGTGCTGTTATTGTGAAGTGGAAACATCTAGGAGCAACAATGGCTCAGCTGCGAAATGGTAGGCCACACAAACTCACAGAACGGGGCCAGCGACGGCTGAAAATCGTCTGTCCTCGTTTGCAACACACTAGTTCCAAACTGCCTCTGGAAGAAACTTCAGCACAAGAACTCGAGCTTCACGAACTGGGTTTCTATGGCCGCGCAGCTGCACACAAACCTAAGATCACCATGCGCAATGCCAGGCGTTGACTTGAGCAGTGTAAAGCTCGCCACTATTGAACTCTGGAGCAGTGGAAACGCCTTCTCTGGAGTGATGAATCACGCTTTGGCGGATGGCAGGAGAACGCTACCTGCCCCAATGCATAGGGCATTGTAAAGTTTGGTGCAGGAGGAATAATGGTCTGGGGTTGTTTTTGCATGGTTCAGGCTCCTTAGTTCCAGTGAAGGGAAATCTTAATGCTACGGCATACAATGACATTCTAGACGATTCTGTGCTTCCAACTTTGTGGCACCAGTTCGGGGAAGGCACTTTCCGCATGACAAAGCCTCCGTTTCAGCATGACAAAGCCTCTGCACAATGCGAGGTCCATACAGAAATGGTTTGTCAAGATTGGTGTGGAAGAACTTGACTGGCCTGCACAGAGACCTGACCTCACCCATCGAGCACCTTTTGGATGAATTGGAACGACGACTGAGCCACACCTAATTGCCCAACCTTACTAATCCTCGTGGCTGAATGGAAGCAAGTCTCCGCAGCAATGTTCCAACTAGAGGTCGACCGATTATGATTTTTCAAGACGATACCGATTTATTGGAGGACCAAAAAAGCCGTTACCAATAAATGTTTTTATGTATTTGTAATAATGACAATTACAACAAAACTGAATGAACACTTATTTTAACTTAATATAATAAATGTAGCCTCAAATAATGAAACATGTTCAATTTCGTTTAAATAATGCAAAAACAAAGTGTTGGAGAAGAAAGTAAAAGTGCAATATGTGCTTTGTAAGAAGGCTAACGTTTCAGTTCCTTGCTCAGAACATGAGAACATATGAAAGCTGGTGGTTCCTTTTTTAACATGAGTCTTCAATTTTCCCAGGTAAAATGTTTTAGGTTGTAGTTATTATAGGAATTAAAGGACGCTCTCTATACCATTTTGTATTTTATTAACCGTTGACTATTGGATGTTCTTATAGTCACTTTAGTATTGCCAGTGTAACAGTATAGCTTCCATCCCTCTCCTCGCTCCTCCCTGGGCTCGAACCAGCAACACAACAACAGCCACCACATCGAATCAGGGTTACCCATGCAGAGCAAGGAAACGACCACCCCAAGGCTCAGTGAGTGAAGTTTGAAACGCTATTAGGGGGCGCTAACTAGCCAGCCATTTCACTTCGGTTACGCCAGCCTCATCTAGGGAGTTGATAGGCTTGAAGTCATAAACAGCGCAATGCTTGACGCACAACGAAGAGCTGCTGGCAAAACGCACGAGAGTGCTGTTTGAATGAATGTTTACACGCCTGCTTCTGCCTACCACCGCTCAGTCAGATACTTGTATGCTCAGATTATATGCAACGCAGGACACGCTAGATAATATCTAGTAATATCAACCATGTGTAGTTAACTAGTAATTAGGATTGTTTTTTGCTAGCTAGCAACTTATTAGGAAGTTTAAATTAGGAAGTTTAATGCTAGCTAGCAACTTACCTTGGCTTACTGTATTTGCGTAACAGGCAGACTTGCCAAGTTAAATAAAGGTGTAATTTTGGGGGGGGGGCAAATCGGTGCCCAAAAATATTGTTTTCCGATTTGTTATGAAAACTTGAAATTGGCCCTAATTAATCGGCCATTCCGATTAATCGGTCGACCTCTAGTTCCAACATCTAGTGGAAAGCTTTCCCGGAAGAATGAGGCTGTTATAGCAGCAAAGTAGCCTAGTACAGCTGCACTGTGTAGGAAGCAGTGCTTTACTGTGAGGGGAAGTAGGGTTATATCAGTGTTATACATTAAATCTGCTCTGTGTAGGAAGCATGTTATTTCTGTATTCAGACACTGGAGACCTTAATAATGAAGCGTGTTGGAAAGTTAGTGCAATGTAACGGAAGTTTGACACAATCCTATTCTTCTGTCTTTCCTGGTGGTGTACTGCTGTGAGTGTCTGTGCCACATTGACCTCATGGACTGTCCCTTCCATTGTTTTAAAATTCGCAATAGTACTGAGATTGAACGGGGGTTATTGTCAAAGATGACAAGTGATGAAGGAAAAGGAAGCAGTGTGATTAAGACGTCTGTCACCCTTGTTACAATAACATCCTGTGTCTTTGTCAGCCAAGGGAATCGACCAGAATCTGTCATACTAGGCAGCCGTAGTCTCCCAATTTAATTCGTTATTAGGCTTTATTGGTTCTGGCCGCTCACAAATATAAATATATGTAAAATACCAACTCCAAAGGACCCTTCTATGGATTACATTTTGTGAAAATCCCCCAAAACATGGTTTTGTGAGCAATCACCCTTCTGTCTTTTATGTTGTGAGAAACGGTTAATGAAGTGAGAAACGTGATGCTACTTGTAATGATTTGCTATGTTATGCTAATGTGCCATGTTAATCTTATACTAACGTTTATCTACTATGCTGTTATGTTAAGATGCTGTGTTATGATAATCAGTAGTCCTCTGTCCTGTGTTTTTAGGATGATATTGATGGGATCCCCTGGTCAGAGGAGAGGGACGTGAGGAAGGTGCTCTATCTCTCCCTGAAGGAGTTCAAGACTGCTCAGAAAAGGCAGCTCGGAGACGGCATCGGCGATGGAACCAAATACACTAATGGTGAGTTTCTCCTTGGGACCCCTTTCTCTGCAGCACTGACCCAGTCAGGCTTTTGTCTGGATGCTCACAGACCTGCGATAGGCTGCTCTGTCTTTTGTTTGCAGTGGACCAGCTGATAATGATAGGAGTGATAGAATAGTGACACATTAATATAGCGTTATTTCAGAGTGAAGGTGCTTTGGTATGCACAATGAAACAGAGGATGTTGCAGGGTTTTTTCTAAGCAGGTGCAATAACATCCAGGGAGCTCAGGCTGCCTGTTTGTGTCCGCCTGTGGTATAAAGGCTGGTCTGAATGATCTGCTGCTGCTTTGTTTGACACCTTCGCTGTGCTACACACGGGCCTCTGAACCTATTCTCAGCTGTCACGATACAACCCAGAGGCCGAGAGAGAGATAAAGGCCTCTGGAAGTTTACACCGTAAACTTCAAGCGGGCATGGAGAAGCCTCAGTTCAGATCTAGGTCACAGGCTCAGTTGCACACAGACTGCCCTGTACCGGCTGAAACTGTCACCCCCCCCCCCCCCCCCCCCCCCCGCAGTGTTGTCAGTCTCTTAGAGGAGTGTGTCTGACTGGCTGTCTGGAGCCAGCTACCTGCAGAGGGATGTGAGGAAGGTGCAAATTAGATTTGAACAAGATGACCGAACAACACGCTGGATCTCTACTGAAATACACTACATGACCAAAAGCATTGATCCAACAGCAGAGTGAAGGGACCGAACCTGCAAGGCCCTAAGCTTGTCTCCCCTCCTACTCGGGCCCCCCCCCCCGTCTATCTCCCATCCCATAACCGGCAATCATGCCATCTCCCTGACCACTTTACGTCTGTGTTGGCAGGCATCCATCTCTCCATCTCTCTTCCTCTTTCCCTCACTCCCCCCCTCTGCATTATTCAACTGATTACATGATGCCCCTTTTGCATCCTCTCCCCTCGCTGTTATCCCTCCTTAGATGGAAGGCATCATTACATCAATAGGCCTCTGGTTACTGCTGCTCAGGAAGCTTCCCCCCCTCGCCCCCATTGATGAAACTACTGGCTGTGTTCCAAACCATTGGAGATGGTGGATGGTAGTGAGTGTCTGCCCAATAGCACCACTGGCCTTGTTCTGTCTGTCTCATGGGGACCTCAGGGTTTGACACTGGAAGTTTTGACCCGAACATAGTGGAAGAGGGCACAGTGCCTTGGTGGTGGAGCTGGCTTCCTCTCGGATAGGGCGAGTGATAGACTGACAATCTGCAGCATGTCATTCTCACATAACACATCTACTCAAATTATTTTAATTTTAAGGTATATTTAAGGTATTTTATGAAGATGACAGTGGGGAAGTATAGAGGTTGTGTCAAAGGGCAGTAGGCCGGAGTCCAACCTTTGCCAACACTGTAGACATACAGTATGTGCCAGAGGAGGTTGCGGTTTAGACTGCTAGACCACCCTAGGCCACATAGACAATAGTTACTAAATAGGATCTGTCTATTTCGGTCTGGGGTTGATTTGTGGTCAGAACTGTGTGGTTGAGACAGTCATTTTAAAAACACTACTCTTTGTTGTCCTCTTATAGGGTTGTCTTCTAGAGTTCCTTTTTTAGTATCCCATTCTATTGTCAGAAGTGGTTGAAAATAAATTCAAATGGGTTAAAAATCCCACACAATAAACACATTGTTTATTTTTATACACACTACAGTCCCAATCATACTGTGTCATTAAAAACTGAGAGAAATAAGTATTTTGTTACTAGCCACAGTACAGTGGACCAGTGAGCGGGTTACTGCTACAGGCTGCTGATGGACACTAAGCTTACTCCATTAGAAACATTATTATTCAGTCGTAATCACTCTGTTTGTAAAGGTGATTTAAGCTGAAGTAATGCCACTCTCCTGGCTGTTTAATATTTTCTGTCTGCATTACTCTACCTCCCACTAATGGGCTACACTCTGACTTGCTGTGGTGCGCACCCCCAACCTCGCTCCTCTATCTCCTTCATTCTCCCGCTCTCTCTGTCTGGAGAGCAGGAGGAACATAGCAAGGTGATGGGCTTATTGAAACACGCATAAATCTGATTAGAGTCCCTTACAGATCAGCCGTCAACCTCCTTCCCAACTAGGCCTCACTGGGACCAGGGGAAAGAATTTAGGCCTCAGCCCAGTCTGGCTCTCTTTCGTGACTGCCAGTTTGCATCCCTGTCTCGCCCTCCTTGTCCGGCCTCTCACAAAGGCACTGATGTGAAACCAACATATGTAAAACGTCTCGGAAGGGCGGAGAGGGGAGGGAGTAGAGAGGAGACAAGATGGCCCCTCACCAGGCTGTTTATGCTCAGTATGAATATTATTACAGTCACCTACTACTACAGATTAGACAAATATTATTATAGCTGAATCAGAAAAATTGTTTATTTGAGTTCTTGGTGTTATAAGCTTCACCCTGAGCACAGAACACACACAAACCAAACATAACCCAGTCAGTTCCCTGAGCATCACTGTGGTGTGACTCATACTGCCAGAGCATGCTAAGAGGTCTACAGACATGTTAAGCTCTATGGCTGGTCTCCTGCTATCGGGTAGTGACCTGCACTCGGTACACAGACTTCAGCTGCCTGGGTTTGTTCTGGGTTCTTCAAACAGGTTTTCAGAGGAAGCCGCCACTCAACCATTAGCCACTCATTATTACCATTCTAATATATGTTTCGTTGACACCTGCAGTTAAGGGTTGTGGTTTTAGGTTGGCACGTGATGTAAGGACTCAGTCCTAAGGAATGTGATGGGGAAGGTCATGCGTCAACTAGAAATGCCAGTACCAGGTAGACTTTTACTACCTACAAAGATTTAGTGGATCATAATTGATCTGTTTTTCTTAACCATGATTACTACTTCCACCTTGTTTGTGTAATTGCAGTGAATGCAGTTTTGTTTGATCAAGAGGGTTTCACTTCAGTTTCATGTCTTGGTTACGCATCAATGCTGTCTTTATTTGACTGGAATGTCTTTTTGAGATCTGCTCAAGTCCCGACTTGTTCACTTTGTTCAGCTAACGGGCTCCAAACACAAATCGGCGCCCTTACTTTGGTCACCGTGTTTCTCTTCAGTCAACATGTCCTAGCAGTACATTGCATGGTCTCTAACCCATGTCTTGTCTCTTTAGGTTCCCATGCCCGCGGGCAGCTCAATGGCTCAGGGCAGAAGGGCCACAATGCTGACGGGTCACGGTTCCAGAGCACCGACGGCAGCAGCGAGTACTCTGAGGATGGCCCTGCCAAGAAGAGGTGAGCGTGTTAACCTGTACTCTGGAGCGATGGCTCTCTCGCTCTGCTCTCGCTCTGATCTCGCTCTGATCGGCAGCAGCTTTGAACCAGAGAGTGCTTGAGTGAAGGTAGTGATAGGCAGGGGGAGCTCTACAGTACCTGGGCCCAGACTCACAAAACCTTAAGAAGAAATGTCTTAAACTGGCATTTTTTTCCTTAATTATAGACTTAAGAAAATGTAAGCAAAGTTGATGTTCCTCAAAGTTCTTGAACATCTTTCTTGTGCCATTTCTTCATGTTTCTCCTTAAGCTAAAAGTTAAGAAATTAGATTATTGAAAATAAAATTATTGGGAATGTTCCTATTTCCAAGATGGCTAAACCCTTAATCTTAGGGCAATGAGAGAAAGTTCATAAAAGCAATTGAAAATATTTCATTCACGAACGTCATCTGATAGTTTCAGTATTGATTATTTTAAACCCAAGAACATGTTTTAGAACAGTAATCTTAGTGAGAAATATGCTAACATGATAGCTATCTAGCAAGCAATGGCAAAAATGGTTGCCTAGCAACAAACATTTTAAGAAATTTGAGAAGTTTGTAAGAAAATCATTCAATTTTAAGATATTGTTGAGGATTTGCTCTCATGAACTTTAAGAATCTAATGTTTTTTTTCGGAAGTAGTGTTTTGTGAATCTGGACTTAATTAAAAAATATATTTTTTTTTTATGGCCTGCAGTACAGCCGAGGTACAGTATCATAGAGGTGTTTTGATCCTGGTGATGTCAGCATTGGTTAATTCAGCGCTCTCAGATTCATGTGTGTGAATTATCAAAGCCAAAATAAACAATTGTGGTAGTAAATGTATAAACAGCCTCTTGTCTTTTTATTAATTAACTTCCTTCTTGCTGTATTCTCTTGTTCTCCAGTAATGTGTTTGGTTAAGTCAGGGAATTACAGTAATGGGACATGACAGCATCAACAGTGAAGGGTAAAGAGGAGTTTGATTCAGAAGAATGGGAGCTCTTTTTAACCAGCGTTCATTCTTAAATGAAAACTGAAACATCTTTCCGCCTTTTATCTTTTATTTAACTAGGCAAGTCAGTTGAGAACAAATCCTTATTTACAATGACTGCCTACCCTGGCCAAACCATAACCCGTACGACGCTAGGTCAATTGTGCGCCGCCCTATGGGACTCCCAATCACGTCTGGTTGTGATACAGCCTGGAATTGAACCTGTGTCTGTAGTGAGGTTCTGGCCTTTCTAGGGAGTTTTTCCTAGCCACCGTGCTTCTACACCTGCATTGCTTGCTGTTTTAGGCTTGGGGTCTGTACAGCACTTTGATATATCAACTGATGTAAGAAGGGCTTTATAAATACATTTGGCTGGGGGGTGTGTGGGACTGGAGGAGACTGGGTTGGGGGGCGTGTGGGACTGGAGGAGACTGGGGCGCAGGAGTGGTGTGAGCACACTGGTGAGTTCAGACTGGGAGAGATTCCCTCTCAACTAGCAGGTCCTGGTTCTATAACAGACCAGCCACTGTGGATTAAATGCACTGCTTGGCACACACACACTCACAGCTACATTAAATCATATATATTCATATGTACATGCTGTACTGCAGCGGCCATAGCACAGATCTGCTCTGTAATCTCTCACCGTGAGACCCTCTGTGTAGCCAGCCATCGCATGATTCCTCAGCTCCCTGTCTCCACCACCTCTTTTCACCCTCCGTGTGTGTGTGCAGTACCTGTTATTTAATAGTCCAGCAGAACTTGTCTTTAAGAGGTCTGGCAAACCTGAAAAGGAGGACAAGAGAACAAGATGGCCAGGGAGAGAAGCAGAAAGGCGTTGCGTCAACAACAGGCCTGTGTTCAGTACAGTGGTTTGATGGTTTTCATTAGTTCTCATGCTGGAATAAAAGTAGGCTCTCTCCCTCTCTTAATGAGCAGCCGGCTCCGATTGCTTGGCAATAGCTCAGGCCTTTTGGTGTGGGGAGTGTGTGTGTGTGGAGGATGACTTCTTGGCCCTGGCATCTGCAGCCCACGCCACTCTATAACAGGGTGGCTGATTGAGGCGGTGCCACGACCTTTCACGCCTGGCAACGCAAGAACTAGTGGAGCGGGGTGGCGCAGGTGCGTGATTTTGGCTGCTTCATCCTGGGGTGCAGGGTAGGGTCCCAGTGTGTCTCGGGAGGGGATGGGCGGTCCCGGGGAGGCGTTTGGCTTCCTAGGACACAGAGATTGGAAATCGGGCCCCAGCATCTTAGAACCCTGCCAAGTACTGGAGAGGTTCTTCCCTCCTCCCCTTCCCAGCCACACCACGAGGCTGGAGTAGGAAACACACGGTTCAGCCATGGTGACCAATGTTGGAAAGCTCCACTTCTTAGGGAGATTTTGAGGCAAATTCTCCTCAGTAGTAAGAGCCAAGTAAAGCTCATTGAGCTGCTTGTTGTGTTTGTTTTAATGGATGCCAAGTTAGTAAGCACTGCCTTTGTCTGCCGTTCTGTTGCCCCCCCCCCAAGTTTTCTGAGAAAAAGTGGAGATCAAATACTTTTTAATTGTGGGAATGTGTTCCAAGGTATTCCCACGTGTAATAGAGCAATGCTTACATTTGTATGCAATCACAAGGTTTGAAATGATTGTTTTTAGTCAAATTATTATATCTTCTTGTGTTTCTTGCGGTCAATTTGCAGTCTACAAATGATTTTGTAAATATGTTCCGGCCCCCTGACCATACGCTCAAGAAAGAATCAGTCCGCAGCTCAATCTAGTTGATGATCCCTGCATTACATACTGTCACACATCATTCTGAATAAACTCTCACAATACGGTCTGCTGAGCGGAGGAGTGTGTATTATCATGCATTGTGATATTGTATACCCTGTAACCAAGCAGGGAAGACGGTAGGTGAGATCAGAGAGGGAGCAAGGCATCGTCATAAACAGTGTTTGTTCCAGTTTCTCTATTCTCTGCAGGCTGTTTGTGTTCACTGAAGACCAATAGGCACATCAAAGGAATAAAACGGCAACATCACAACAAACTATACAGCAGTTCTGAAGAGAAGTAGTTTTGTTCTATCGTAATCGGATGTGGACTGGATGGCATATCCCATGTTCCACTGCTGTGGCCAGAACTAATCAGAGCCTGTGATTTCATGGATAATGTCCTGATTTTTAAAGTGATGTCAGCAATAACACAGCTTTTCTCTGAGCCTGCTCGTTATTGATCTGGCTTAGTGTGATTTTTAAGATGGCCGCCAAGCTCATGGGTCAGAGGTCAGAGACCAGGGTAAGTCCAGTGAAGTGGTCGACCCACTGACCCGATGTTGTCCAGTGCCGACTTAATACACAGTTCATCAGCTCACTGCTCTAAGCATAGGGAATGTACTGGGACCAATGGTGGTAGTATACTAAAGCACAATAGTGGACACTGTAACATCATATTATACAGTGGTGTAAAACTACTTTAAAGTTGTTTTCTGGGGTATTTGTACTTTTACTTTGCTATTTTATGTTTTTGGCTACTTTTACTCCACTACATTCCTAGAGAAAATATGTGCGTTTTACTCCCGTATGTTTTCCCTGACACCCAAAGGTACTCGTCACATTTCTCAGGCAGGACAGCAGTATGGTTCAGTTCACACACCTATCAATATAATATGTCATCCCTACTGCCTCTGACCTGGCAAACTCACTAAACACATAGTATGTTTGTAAGCGATGTCTGATTGTTGGAGAGTGCCCCTGTCTGTCTGTCTGTCTGAAAATAGTGCTGACTGGTTTGCTTAATATAAGTAATTGGATGTATAGCATTTACTGTTACTTTTACTCAAGTATGACAATTGTGTACTTTTTCCACCACTGTACATACGGACATTTTTAAAACTAGATACTTTTAGATATTCACTCAAGTAGTATTTTACTGGCTAACTTTCACTTTTACTTGAGTCATTTTCTATTAAGGTTTCTTAACTCAAGTATAACATTTCAATTACATTTTCCACTACTGGTTCTATAATAATGAGAAATAGTGGCCACAGTAACATGGTAGTACTATACTAAAGGGAAATGGTGGACACAGTAACATGGTAGTACTATACTAAAGGGAAATGGTGGACACAGTAACATGGTAGTACTATACTAAAGGGAAATGGTGGACACAGTAACATGGTAGTACTATACTAAAGGGAAATGGTGGACACAGTAACATGGTAGTACTATACTAAAGGGAAATGGTGGACACAGTAACATGGTAGTACTTTACTAAAGGGAAATAGTGGACACAGTAACATGGTAGTGTGGTAAGGCATTATGCAACACATGGGCTTAGGTTGTTTAATTAAATTATGCGCAGAGTGGATTGTGTGAAGGTCATCGTGTAGGACTCGTTTAAGCCTTATGTACACATCACACACCAACACTGCCCCAATATATTTGTTAGTCTGTGGTAACTCTCATTGGAATGCTCGCCAACCCTCTGTTTCACATCATTTTAAAAGAGATGTGTTCACTGGTGTTTTAATGTTTTTAATTTTTTATCTAGCAACTCTGAAAAATACGAGGTGAAATCATGACGTCAATGATCTTCAGGTTGGAAAGTCAGAGCTCTAGAAAGAGTGGTGAGTTGGATGACAGTTCAGAATGAATTATCCCAGTTGGAACTCGGTTTTTTTCCGCCTCAGAGTTCCCAGTTTTGTTGAATGCACTGAAGTCGGAAGTCTGAAATTTCAGAGATCCCAGTTTTGATTGCGGCAGAAGTCTTGGTTCAGTCTTGGTTTTGAATAGACTAGAAACTGCCAGCCAGCATGGATCTGCATCAAGCAGTACTATCAGGGTTATTCTGCATCAGCAGATTCCACACAATGGTATAGTTAGAATGTTTCAAGGTGAAATAGATGTAATGAACTCTTAGATAAAATTCAAGAGATCCAGACTTCAAGGGTCTTGTTTGTCTCTCACCCTCATAGCCTTATCTTTCAGCTTCTCTGACCAATGACCTGTTATGGCATGGGGAGTGTTGAGCCCTGGGGGGGGGGGTTACAGGGTCACCAGGTCACGCAGTCGGCTCAAGCAAGGCCATCTCTCCTCCAAGCGCTCAACACTCAGACAGAAAAGCAATAACACATTAGCCGGAGTGGCTCTCTCCGTGAGCGCTGTTTATGCTAACCCTGACCCTAACCCCCTACTTTAGAATCCCAGTCATTTGATTCATCCAGTCTTAATGTTTGTATTGACAGCCGTGGTTATGGTGTTGATGTTCTTGGAGAATGGTGCTGCTGTGAGGAGAGATGTTGGACACAAAGTTTGGCTGTAGTTTCAACTGGATACTAAACCCATGGGTTTAATCAATCAAATGTATTTTTAAAGCCCTTTCGACGTCTGCGGATGTCACAAAGTGCTATACAGAAACCCAGCCTAAAACCCCAAACAGCAAGCAATGCAGGTGTATCAGCTACATACTCCCCTTGTGGCTGTGTTGTTAGTTTGATGACAATCAATACTTTTAAACAAGGATGCAGTAAGCATTACTGCAGCTAAACTGAATATTGCTAGTCTGGCTACCTTGTCTTTACACTCTCGGTCTCTCTCCGTCTGTCTCGCTGTCTCTTCTCCTGCATCTGCGTCTGACGGTCTCCTGTCTCCTCTCCAGCTGCTGAGCGCTGCAGTGTCTGCTGGTAGAGTTGATTAGGACCATGTGGACCATCTGGAGCGGTTTAGAACCTCATTCCTCCCTTCATTTAGCCGGGGGAATCCAGACATTGTTTCGGTTCCGGCGCTGGGTCACCCTCCTGTCTGAGAGCTAATCAATGATACAGAGCGGAAGCACGTGCAACATCAGAGGAACGGCAGCTTTGAAGAGCGGGGGAGGCAGAGGGGGAGGAGGAAGATTAGTTTGGGATGAGGGGGACATCCTGCAGTAATCCCTCCCCTGTAAGCCTGTGCCTCTACTGCAGGTGCTCTGCTCTCTCTCCCTCTCCTCCGCTCCCGATCTCTCTATTAGGCGTGTGTAGAGCAGTGCCTAGGCAGCGAGTATAAGTCCGGGTTAGGTGGTGGTAATAAACGGCAGACAGCATGTCTTTAGACCCCTATAGAAGGATAGCACCTCATCAAGCAACTCCAGTTTTACCCCACTTCTGACACAGGGCAAGTGTTAGAAAATATCCTTATCACATCTGCTCATATATATATTTTTTAAAGATCATAGACTTAACGGTGTTGAAGTTTGTGCGAGAGCTTTCTATAGGCAGGCTCTGGGTTTGAGAGGCTTGATGTCTGCTATTTGTCTTAAGTCCTGCTGGGCATTGTGGGTACATCATGGTGCCATGATATCCTGACTAGATGGTCTGTACTCCGCCCTCCTGGGGAAAGGGTCCAGGTTTTAGTCTTGTGGTTCAGTTCACTGTTGAATGTCTTTAATAGGCAACAGATAGGACGAGCCCCTCCAATAAAAGCCACTGTGCTCATTGGGCTCAGGTCTGTCTAGAGCCATTGCACGTCTAATAGTTTAATGGTCTATCCTACCTTTAACAACCACGTCCAGTTAAATGGCTCCTATTTATCGCTGGCTCTATTCCCATGAGCAAGATCATATTTCTGAAGGGGTTTATTGAAAGCCATGTTTTTCTCCTGTTACTCTCTGGGAGGCAGTCAGTAAATACCATCATCCACGTTCTAATGGTCCACTGCTGTCTGCAATGTTGGTTCTGCCTTCATGGAGCTGTAGTGTTGGTTCTCCCCCAAGTAAGTTGTAGTGTCGGTTCTGCCCTCTGGGAGACGTGGTGTCAGGGAGCCACTAGCTAATGCATTCTGCATCTCTAATCTGCACCAGTCTCCATGACTCACAATATCTCGCTCTCTCTCGCCATCCTGAGGCCCTGCCAGCTATAGGGCCATGAGTCGGGCTGTTTAAACAGCTCATGTTTTACCAGTCTGGCAGGGAAACTAATAGCTCCATTCACAACATAATGGCGGGCTGGTGACACCTGTCATGTTCAGGTGTTTGAACCATGTGACCTGCAACAGCCATTGGTCTTTCCAGGGGGAACAGAACCTTTTTTGTTGTTCTCTTCACTGGCTGAACTAAAGCGTGAGAACAGATTGGTTATCATACTGATGCACCTGCTCATCAAATACAGAATCCTTCTTGAACAAAGGCTTCTCTCAGGAACTGAACAGATTCTTCCGTCACTGAACCCAGTGTATGCGTGTATCGACGCAATCTCTTCACAGCTTCTTGTTCAAGGTATTTAGTCAGGGTTGGTGTTATATAGGCTGTGTATTGCTTTGTGATTGAAGTGCAGTTGGAGAGCTGTAGGTTCCGGGGGTTTGATGGAAACAAAATACATTGGGTGTTTCAGGGCATAGTTTGCCAAATGTCATGTGTTTTTTTTTGGGAGGGGGGCTCACTGTAGGATATCATGAAGCATTTCCCTCCCTACATGTAGCGCAATGAGACAATCAGTCGAGTAGTCACAATCTGTCTGGAGCAAGTGGCTGTGGTCGCAATTGATTAGTGATGCTGTCTGTGTCTGTCAACCTGCCTGGAAGGCCTGAACATTCTCCTCTAAACAAGCATCAGATTGAATGGGAGACTGTTTCAAACAGGATGATGGTGGAACACAGGGAGGCAGTATGAGCGTGGCATTGTCTTTTTCGGGTTTACCGTGAGACCGGCCTGTATCTGGCATCAAACCTCTTTGAAACAAGGAGATGGTGAAATTAAATGGCACACTTCTCTTAAATGCAGGGTGCTCTGTGTGTGTGTGTGTGATAAAAGATGAAGAGCTGTGACCAGGTCCATCTCCAGACAGGCTGCTCTTAGTATTCCACCCTGTCAGCCTGCTCCCTCTGTGGAATCAGAAGAAAGAACGGACGCAGAAAGCGATCTGGCCTGGAGAGACGGAAGGGAAAAAAATAAATCTGGCCTTGAAAGTCTGTCTGCAATTTGACACCTCCTTTGTACTTGTTATCAGTTGTCAGCTGCTGCAGATGTCTTGGCTTTAATGGAGAACTTAATTACAATTCAGTCAACATGGATCAAAGTCTTTTATGAGGTGGACGGCTGCTTGCAGGTGCTGCTAGGGGTTATTCTGAAGGAGGATTATCATTGTTTTAGCCCCCGTGGACACTTCAGTCAATGGCCACTGCAGTGTTATTAAAGATAATTAAATCATGTCCAAAGCCCAGACTGACTAAATTAGGCATACTAACAACTGAGGCCAGAGCTGTGTTAAACCGCTGAACAGAGGGGTATACTACAAACCAGGATTAATGATTTAGCCAGGTAACTTTGATAAACAACACCCCCCCATTAAGAAATCTAATTGGATACAGTATGTTTTTTTTGGTTGTCGGGTCAATTAGACTATGCCCATTTCAGGTCCTGGGCTGGTGTGGTTACACGTGGTCTGCGGTTGTGAGGCTGGACGTACTGCCAAATAATCTAAGACTACATTGTATGCAGCGTATTGTAGCGAAATGAACATTCAATTACCTGGCAACAGCTCTGGTGGGCGTTCCTGTAGTCGGCATGCCAATTGCACGCTCCCTCAACTTGACATCTGGGGTGTGATAAAACTGCACATTTTAAAGTAGTCTATTTAATTGTCCCTAGCACAAGGTGCTCCTGTGTAATGATCATGATCAGCTTGTTAATATACCACACCTGTCAGGTGGCTGGATCAGCTTGGCAAAGGAGAAATGCTCACTAACAGGGATGTAAACAAATTTGTGCACAAAATTTGAGAGAAATCAGCTTTTTGTGCGTATGGAACATTTCTGGGATCTTTTATTTCAACCCATGAAACGTGGGACCAACACTTTACATGTTATGTTTATTTTTGTTCAGTGTAAATGAAATGCATACACAAAACAGGGTGAGCTGTATGTCAGTTCCCAACGTAGGTCTGTGTAAGAATGTATGGAATAACACTTATCTCCTGTCTCTTCCCAGGCCCAGACTGCAAGCACAGAGGAAGTTTGCCCAGTCTCAGCCCAACTCTCCCAGCACCACCCCGGTCAAGGTGTCTGATACCGCCCTGCCCGCACCCTCTGCTCACATCAGAGACATCTCCAGACGAAAACCCAAGACCGAAGATTTCCTCACCTTCCTCTGCCTGAGAGGTACAGTAACCCTGTGGTCCATGCCTCACATCTCACCTTTTCATCCACAAACCCCTTCATCCACCCCCACACACACGCAGTCCTTCATCCTCCCAACTCACTAATTTACTCATTTAGTCGGCCACTTACTTGCACAGTCACCCTAGCACCATGCGTCTCGTCACCAGGCCAAAACCAGGGCCCTGCTTCTCTGACCTCCGTTAGGGCTTCAGTTCAGCAGCCACACAGTTCCAGGCCTTCCTCCCGGCCTGCCTTTGACCTAGATCCAGGCCTAGCTGTGCAGAAGGAATAGTTCAGTCAGAGGTCCAGGTTCATTGACCTTGATAAGGCAAACACCAAACCCATTTTGTCCTCACAGGTTACACATTGGCTACAGATAATGTTTCAACAATGAATATTGAATATTGTTATCTGCACACAGTCAGCTTTGAGCACCCCCTACGCGCACACCCACACAGACATCCTGGTAGAGCCAGATAACCCTGCTCCTGTATCTGAGAGCACAGAGGCCTGGGTTGCTCTCTGCCGCCCACCAACGCAAACACGGCCAAGCTATGGAGAACAGGGCAGCAATTTCAGCTTCAGGGTTCAGCTGAAATCCCACCTCGCCTCATTTCTGTATTGGTATAACAGGTTTCTTCAGTGCTATACAGGACTCAAGAAGTTCACTATCATGGACATGTTTCCCTTTACTCTTTACCTCAATGATGCATTGAAACACGAAAAAGAAATGGAGAAACTGAGTGGAGTATAGCCTCACCTCAGGAACAAAGAGGATTCTTGGATGTTTTTTTTTATTTTTAGGAACAACCTTGGCCTTGGCTTTTACTGATGTCTTCAATCCCAGAGAGTGTTTAACTCTGAACAGTGTCTCCTCCTACGCAGCAGAACCCTCCCCGACTCATCACAACTAGAAATAGCCCTGTAGGAAGAGTAATGCCTTGATTAGATTAATTTGGTATTGCCATTAACCTCGGCTGGCAACATGAAGTAGGTTAAAACGAACTGGAATCAGCTGGGAGCTAAGAGGCCCAGAGGAGAAGACTCGTGTTTTAAAAGCCAATGTCACTTCAATGTAACGTAATTAGCGATCAGTCAAACGGACAGGGTTGGCAGCCTTATTCTCAATGGAACATATCTGTTCTCCGAATCTTCCAGTAAATGTCTTCTATTGTTCAGGTTTTGGACAACTCCTGGATGCTATGCTAACTCCTGACCAGTTTCCTAGTATTATTATTTATTTATTTTTCCTTCCCACCCCACCGTGCCGCGCTTGGTTGACCGCTGCACCCCGTCTCCGCGGCAGCCTTATTTATAGCTCTGTTACCCTGCCGAGAGGCGGCCTGATTCCTCCGCAGAGCTCATGCTGCCTTAATGGCATTTTCATACACAGGGTTGTGCTCTCTCTTCCTTCACTTTAATGGCCCGTGTGGAAGATACCAATACATCGAGGAGACGTGCAAGAATGTCAGGGCAGCGCAGGGGTGTGCGTGCGCACAAGCACGGTCGGTGTCCTGGGGACAGATAGATAGATATAGACCATAAGGCAGCAATGTTTTTAACATTTTATTTTTCAAAGGCGCTTTTGCCCTTTTGATTTCATTCAAAGGACTTTGTTCATCTGAATCCACTTTGGTGGCCCACGCTAGCTAGGCATTTCACTGTAGTGGCCCAAGACCAGGCAGCTATGTTTGAGTCTAACACTTACACTTTGTATCAATTTATTTATATTTTCCCCAGAGCTGACAGGGAGGGGCTAGGGAGGCAAGGAGCCGGCACACGGTCTGTTCTTCTAGCTCTGGAACAGATCAATGGCGTTCCTGGTCGATATTAGAGATCAAACGGTCATTCTGTTCAAACGGCTCCGCTCCTCTCAAATGTTTATCTTATCTGACAAACATGCCACATTTACCCAGCAAGCCCCCTGTCTGACCGCTTTAGAAAAGCGTTTGATAATAAAGCGCTGGTTATGAAAGCAGGCCATTTCCACCATGATTTCACGGGGAGAAGTTTTCCTCTGTTCTCTACCGCAGCAGCAGCTTGTAATCTCCCCTGCTTATTCATCTGGGACTCAGCATCGTAATGAGCTGTTTTCTTTCTCCCGATTTTTAAACAGGAACGATATATTTTTAATCCCTCTTGGGAAACTGCTGGCTGTTCTGATGCAATGTGGAGTAACGTGCGACGGTCACAAAACGGAGTGAATCGGTCGTGTTTTATGTGCTACGTGCCTTCTCGCATCCCTTTTTATTGCGGCGGTGACAGAATCCATTTGGAGCCTGGCCAGCCAGCTCGTCTCTGAGGCTGGGGTAGTTGTCCAGCCAGCCTGTCAGCTTGTGTAGGCTGTCGTAGTATGCTGCAACTCTTGAGTCTTTAGCCTTGGATACAGGCAGCACAGCACCTTGTCTGTAGTGATGGGTAGAGAGGGTAATTGTTGGTAGGTGTTGTGACAATGTCCACGATTCCTCATTGCAGCTGCGCCTCTATCTGTGTACACAAACACGCATGGCTGAGAGTGCCAGATATAGTAGATGAGTAACCCCCACTAATATGCTTGTCCAATGTTACATAACAGCTACTACTATGTGCGTGTGTGTGCCATTGCTGTCTGAGCATTGAATGTGTCTGGGTCTAGGTCGGAGGCTGCGGCCGTGGTTGTGTTTACGAAGGCTGATTTTTTTTTTATTTTTTATTTTTTTTATAAATAAGCCAGCACCTCCTAGAGCTGACTGGAGCTGAGGGCAGCATGGGTTAATGGATTTGCAGACATTCAGGAATGTAAATCAGAGGCGATATAATCCCCAATTCTCTCAGATTCACTCTGCTGCAGCAGCCTGTAAAACAATGTTATTGAAAAAGTCCCGGTCCACTCTCTTCCATTCCCTCCCCTCTCCACCCATCTTCTTCCTGACGAGGTGAAGTGGTGAAGCATGAGGGTTTTGGAGAGGGGGCAGAGTGTCTGACATGGTCTCTCCACACACTGTCTCTGTCTATGACGGGGGATTCAGCCAGGGATTGGCCCCCTACTTCCATCGAAGAGGAAGGTCATACACTTGACTCGATGGCGTCTGCCCTTTTTTATTCACATCTTGGAACTGCTTTTCTGAGAGGCTCTAGAGATTCCGGAGGGTCTTTAGGCTATAGCCGAGAACCAGTAGAAGTGCTAATTTTCCCTAACATGGATGTTAGTCAGATTATACATTTGTGTAAAAAAAAAATCTGTTAAAGCTCTCGATTGGCTGTTTAAACTCATTGTTTGAACTCTATTAAAGGACAATGTTTAAGTCGACCATTTTGGTTGTAATTACGCCTGTCTAGTGAAAAATGACAGTCATAATGGACTCTTTCAGCCTTAATTATGATTTGACTATGGTTCTGAGGCACATGAAAGGTCCATAATTGAGGATTGGGAGGAGGGAGGGGAACAGGCCTGGAGGAGGGACGCCTGGGTTATATTTCTGTGTCTGGGAGCTGACAGACGGAGTCTCTGCACCAGAGGGAGCGGCTGTTATAAGCCCAGCACCACCCGCTGAAAACGCAGCCTAACCATAGACCAGACACCAGTGACCAGAGGAGCAAGCCCAACAGGCTTCTTCTCTCCCTCTGACTCAGGGGGCTACTGTAAATACATGGGAGTAACAGGCTTATTTTGGGCCACTGGAAAGGATTACAGGATAACATTGTCCAGTCTCATCCTCTCCTCTCTTTCCCACTTCCCCACAAAGAGATCCCTCACCCATTAGATGCGAACTCACCCCCATGCTCCACACCACCTCGCCAACCCCCTGTCCCCTTTCAAGTCCCCGTGCCCCCCTGGGCCTGCTAGCCATTGGCCCTATGACCCCAGAGAACACAGAAATTGAAGCCATGTTGTTAATGAAGCAGGTCACTTGAAGCCGATTGGGAGTTTGTTGACTCTGTAAGTTCCCCTGGCCTCTGTCACCAGGAGAAAGGACCAGTTTGGAGAGCTGACACAAATGTGCTACTATCACACTCCTCTGCAGTCAATCAATCACATTTGTTTTAAAAGCCTTTTTACATCAGGCGTCACAAAGTGCTTATACAGAACCCAGTTAACCCAGTTCTCTACAGCCTGGTCTTAGCCTGACCTGGAGCCGAGACTGAAACCAGCACCTCAAACCTAGTCCAGACATGACTTCTTCTCACGTTACACATTATACTGTTATCCTAAACCTTACACAATGACCCCTAATAACAATGGACTGGCATCTCTGCTCTCTCTACATGCAGGGATAGTCAAAGTATCGAGTCACACTGGCATGTTAGTCCTGTTGTGATAAGCTTTTTTAAAAACAATGTATGTAACCTTTATTTAACTAGGCAAGTCAGATTTTTATTTACAGTGATTGCCTACAGGGGAACAGTGGGTTAACTGCCTTGTTCAGGGGAAGAATGACAGATTTTTACCTTGTCAGCTCTGGGATTCGTTACTTGCCCAACTCTCTAACCACTAGGCTACCTGCCGCTTCAAAAGCTGTGTTGTATTGTGGGTACTGACTGTATTGTATTTTTGTGTGTTTTTTTTTGTAGGCCTACTAACTATTCTGATGTGCGTGTGAGTCAGAAGGCTCCGATATCACTATAATTCATTACTGCATTCAACGTAACCCTAACCCCATTGGCTCCCCTATTGTAACCATAACAATAAGTTGCTTATTAATGATGCTCAGCTTTAAGCACAATTTGCTGCAATAGACCAGTTCCTATCATACTGATGATTGTATGGATTTGCATCCAATTTGATTATGAAGTTTTGATGTTTGACTAATTCTAGCTTCACCACATCTAATTTCAGGTTACTCCTCGTGGCCAAATGAAGGTTAGTTACCTTTTTTTTAAAAAGTACTTATTATCTAGACAAATGTTAATACCCAATCATGTACAGTACCTTCGGAAAGTATTCATTTTGTCACAGCCTTATTCTAAAATGTATGAAATCCCCCCCCCCTCATCAATCTACACAATACCCCATAATGTCAAAGCAAAAGCAGGTTTTTAGACACTTTTGCTCATTTATTTGTAAAAAAATTACTGAAATATCACATTTACATGAGTATTTTCACACCCTTTACGCAGTCCTTTGCTACGCACCTTTGGCAGCGATTGCAGCCTTGAGTGTTATTGGGTATGATGCTACAAGCTTGGCACACCTGTATTTGGCGGTTCTCTCATTTTCCTCTGCAGATCCTCTCAAACTCGATGGGGAGCGTTGCTGCACAGCTATTTTCAAGTCTCTCCAGAGATGTTGGTTTTCAGTCCGGGCTCTGGCTGGGCCACTCAAGGACATTCAGGCACTTGTTCCGAAGCCACTGCTGCATTGTCTTGGCTGTGTGCGTAAGGTCGTTGTCCTGTTGGAAGGTGCACTTTCGCCAGGGTCTGAGGCCCTGCGTGCTCTGGAGCAGGTTTTCATCAAGGATCTCTCTGTATTTTTCTCCTTTCATCTTTCCCTCGATCCTGACTAGTCTCCCAGTCCCTGCCACTGAAAAACATCACCACAGCATGATGCTTCCACCACCATGCTTTACCGTAGGGATGTTGCCAAGTTTACTCCAGAGTTCAATCTTGGTTTCATCAGATAGTCTTGGTTCATGGTCTGAGAGTCCTTTAGGTTCCTTTTGGAACGCTCCAAGTGGGATGTCGTGCCTTTTACTGAGGAGTGGCTTCCGTCTGGCCACTCTACCGTAAAGGCCTGATTGGTGGAGTGCTGCAGAGATGGTTGTCCTTCTGGATGGTTCTCCCGTCTCTACAGAGGAAGTCTAGAGCTCTGTCAGTGACCATTTGGTTCTTGGTCATCTCCCTGACCAAGGCCCTTCTCCCCCAATTGCTCTCTATGGCCGGGAGGCTAGCTCTAGGAAGAGTCTTGGTGTTTCCAAACTTCTCCATTTATGAATGATGGAAGCCACGTTGTTCTTGGGGACCTTAAATGCTGCAGAATTATTTTGGTACCCTTCCCCAGATCTGTGCTTCGACACAATCCTGTCTCAGAACTCTATGGACAATTCCTTCGACCTCATGGCTTGGATTTCTGAAATGCACTGCCAACTGTGGGATGGTATACAGACAGGTGTGTGCCTTTCCAAATCATGTCCAATCAATTGCCTTTACCACAGGTGGACTCAAATCAAGTTGTCGAAACATCTCAAGGAGGATCAATGGAAACAGAGCTCAATTTAGAGTCTCATAGCAACAGGTCTGAATACCTATGTAAATAACTTATTTCTGGGTTTTTTACATGTAATGTGCCACAATGTCCGAACCTGTTTTCGCTTTGTCATTATGTGGTATTGTGTGTAGATTGCTGTTACGTAACAAAATGTGGGAAAAGTCGATGGGTCTGAATACTTTCCGAAGGCACTGTATTTCCCACTGTCATTAGGAATGAGCCTTTTTATTTTATATACTGTGACATGAAAATGTAATGATTGATAACACAAACTTAATTCAAACATCTTAACATAGGTCTAATCAAAGCTCATTGGAGACCATTACAACGGTTTAAACCGATAAACCACAATGGAGACCGCTGATGCATACAAACCAGCTTTCTTTTCCTCTGGTGTCTCTAATGGCCCTAGTCTTAAAGCGGTTCCTTGTCCTACGGAGGACTGGGTCCTTCGCCAGCTGGCCATGGAACTGCTTTCTCTGTGCTCCGGGTTAGGGTTCTGCAACTGACGGCTGACGGGCAGAATTTGGCCAGCGGGTGATTTTATTTGGCCACCCAAATATGTTGTTGGACATAAAACACTAAAGCATTTGTTTTAGGAAAGGGTTCCTAATATTTGATATACTCAGTGTATTTGATCGTGTACAAATACTTTTGGTAGTGTATGTGGACACCTGCCTGTCAAATCTCATTCCAAAGTCATGGGCATTAATATGGAGTTGGTCCCCCCCTGCTATAACAGCCTCCACTCTTCTAGGAAGGCTTTCCACTAGATGTTGGAACATTGCTGCGGGGACTTTCTTCCATTCAGCCACGAGGATTGGTGAGGTTGGGCAATTAGGCCTGGCTCGCAGTCTGAGTTCCATTTCATCCCAAAGGTGTTCGATGGCGTTGAGGTCAGGGTTCTGTGCAGGCCAGTCAAGTTCTTCCACACCGAGCTCAACAAACCATTTCTGTATGGACCTTGCTTTGTGCACAGGGGTGTTGTCACGCTGAAACAGGAAAGGGCCTTCCACGAACTGTTGCCACAAAGTTGGAAGCGCAGAATCGTCTAAAATGACATTGTATGCTGTAGCATTAAGATTTCCCTTCACTGGAACTAAAGGGCCTAGCCCAAACCATGAAAAACAGCCCCAGACCATTATTCTTGCTCCACTGAACTGTACAGTTAGCACTATGGATTGGGGCAGGTAGCGTTCTTGTGGCGTCCGACATACCCATATTCGTCCGTCGGACTGCCAGATGGTGAAGCGTGATTCATGACTCCAGAGAAAGTGTTTCTACTGCTCCAGAGTCCAATGGCAGTGAGCTTTACACCACTCCAGCCGAAGCTTGGCATTGCGCATGGAGATATTAGGCTTCTGTGTGGCTGCTCAGCCATGGAATGCCAATTCATGAAGCTCCCGACTAACAGTTATTGCGCTGACGTTGCTTCCAGAGGCAATTTGGAACTCGGTAGTGAGTGTTGCAACCGATGATGAACAATTTTTACGAGCTTCAGCACTCGGCGGTCCTGTTCTGTGAGCTTGTGTGGCCTACGACTTCGCGGCTGAGATGTTTCTCAGAACAGGGCAAACTGGCTCTAACCAGAATAAAAAGACGAGTGGAAGGCCCTGGTGCACAACTGTGCAAGAGGACAATTAAATTAGTGTCTAGTTTGAGAAACAGACGCCTCACAAGTCCTCAACTGGCAGCTTCGTTAAATAGTCCACGCAAAACACCAGTCTCTACGTCAACAGTGAAGAGGCAACTCCGGGATGCTGGCGTTCTTGGCAGAATTGCAAAGAAAACGCCATATCTCAGTCTAGCCAATAAAAATAAAAGATGGGCAAAAGAACACACACACTGGGCAGAGGAATTCTGCCTAGAAGACCAACATCCCTGAGTTGCCTCTTCACTGTTGACATTGAGACTGGTGTTTTTGTGGGTACAATTAATGAAGCTGCCAGCTCAAGAAAAGATCTGCCCGCTGCTCAATCTACTTGATGACCCCTGCTCTAGGGGTTATAGGTGAACTACGGGTGTAGGACCACATAAGGACCTATACACTGTCAACACTATTAGTATTCTGCACCCTATGAACGTTCTATTGCAGTGTTAAATCATTCATATCGACATACCTATGACTCACCTGTATTTATTCAATTATCTAGTGTGTGTTCCCAGTGTCCCATAATGCACCGGTCGCACTCCTATATAATTTGAGAGACACTGGAACATGGCGCAGACAATGGGAATTGTTATGCATGTTAACACAGAAGAGCAAGGAAAAGGCAGGAGGGAGAGGAGATTTAATATCACCTGTTTATTTAATTTTTTTACATTTTCTGGGATGCTGTGATTTTACAGTACTGTTTGCCAGCACACTACACTCTGTCAGAAGGCTCTCTCATATCTGCTTGGTAGGTTCTCACTAGTTTTAACACTGTTCTCTCTCTCCTAGGGTCATCAGTGTTGCCCAGTAACATGGCGTACTTTGGGAGCTCTCAGGATGAAGATGCACTGGATGATGAAGAGGAGTACGAGGATGTAAAGCCAGACGTCAGCGTGGCATCTACGTCCTGTCAGTCCACGCCCAGGAAGGGCAAACCCCAAGGGAAACACGCCGTCAATGGCCACGGTATGACAATGTCCTCTTACTTACCTAACCTCAATGCTAACCTTAACCCTACGAAACTATCCTCTTTCTCACCTACCCAACCCTGAACCTCCCGGGAAACACGCTGTCAACGGCCACAGTGCGACGCTTCAGCCGTCATACTCCCAGCTCCCTTAGTCTATATAGAACTCTGTACATGCAATAGAGCACGGTACCACACCCCACTCTGACCAATCACAACAGACATTTAACACTGACCAATCATGATTGAGGGAAGAAGGAAAACGGGTGGATTGGTTCAAATGGACCTGATGTGCACAAGAGACCCACACGGTTAGAGCTGTCTGCAACCGAGCATGGCTGAGTTGGATGGAGGGAGGTAGGGAAAGGGAGAGCGTGGAGACTGAGGAACTCACATGGGAGTGTGGCAGGGAGCATTCCATCTTTCCACTCCAATTAACACTAGGAGGGAACAGCGGTAACAAGGTGTTTATGCATTCAGCTCACAGCTGGCCAGGGAGGAGGGGAACAGGGATGGAAAACAAGGAGCACACACCCCAAAGCTCCACCGCTCTCTCTCTCACACACACACACACACACACACACACACACACACACACACACACACACACACACACACACACACACACTGTGTGTGGTTCTGAGGGGAGCTTGTCTTAATGAAACACGTCATGTTAAAACACAATGTGTCAGTGGTGATGAAGGCTACAAGCAGGCAAAGCCACGCAATAAATAGCTACATGTTATCAGTGGCATATGCTTGGTGTTGCTCAGCAACTTTCAGTGGTTATTATAGAAACACACACACACTTGTAAGTACAGTGCAATGTTCCTGACTTTGTCGTCCTCCTCCCTGTGACACCAGATCCACCAGCCCAGGCAATCCCCATGGAAACAAGGCCAGTGTTCTTAGTTCCAAGTACCTGAGAAGCCTGTCTCTCAGTCAGTGGCCATTTTTAGCATGTATATCTGGGTCGGGAAAACTTCCTTTACATGCATGCCAGCAAAGCCACTAGACAGTACATGAATTGCACTATAATGGTGACAAACTTGTTATGGCCTACATGGTGCTCTGCTGTTGGTACAGCTTCAACAGCCGTCCCAACACCATACCACCGCGACACCTGGCTATCAGCGGACTTAAACAAATGTGGTTTCTACGGACAATTGAGATGTACAAACAATGGCATAAGGGGACAACGAGCTTGTAGGAGGCAATCTGTAATTTCGATTAAGACATTAACGAGTGCGCTAGGACGGACGTAGTCGATATAACCATTTGTTCAGCACTTTTGAAATGTACAGCGACAATTCATAACATGGGCTCATGGGCTACTAACAGCTCACTACCCAACATACACTTAGTATTACTTTCTTAGCTACAGTATACATATCGCTCTGGCATATCACATCATTTATACAAGATATTTTTGGACTCGCCTTGCTGTGCTCCCTTGAACAGGAAGGTGATGCGTCGCTCCTTTTATGGGAACATTTTGTCATCAAAGTCTGGTATTCTCTTGATTTATGGTGCTTTCAAGATAACTTGGGGGGGGGGGGGGCAAGGTCGAATCATGATGACGTAAGTGATCTTCAGGTTGGAGCTCTCGAAAGAGGCCCTTGCAATTCTGATTTAGATTAATGTTCAAATGTATTTTCCCAGTCTGAGCTTGTTTTCTTCCAAGTTCCCAGTTGTCTTGAACTCACTGAAGTCGGAGATTTCCAGGTTTTGAGTGTGGCAGAAGTCATGCTGGATTGACAGCATGGCCAATGTTGAATGTTTATCATTTTAAGCTTGGAAAACCCAGACTTGGACCACACAGCCACTCCACTGAATAGCAGGCTAATGATTGCTTTGCAATGCTTGCAGTTAGGCACTGATGGTAGAATTTGCGATTTCCAACTGTTGTAATGTTCTCTTCATATGACAAGGACTGAAAAAGATTTGCCAGTAGATGTCGACTTGATTAATGATGACCGCTAGCTAAGATTTTGAAAGTATCAGTCCAATCAACGCTACTGTACATATGTGATTTGACCTCATTTTATTTGTGGCCAATGACCTTGAGCTGCCTTGGTTGGTTTCTTCTAATATAGCTCTATGGCAGCACCCAAGGGGCTTGAGTTTTCGAGCATTACCCATAGATGTCGCAGTGACGGAGTGTCCACATGACTGACTGAACACTGAGCCAATCACGGTGCAGCTAAAGAACATTACCAACCCCAACGCTACGTATTGTCCACTGGCTGCCCCACCACGGAAGGCACTGAGCTTGGGCTGAAACACCTGCAGTTTAGAGCTGCCTTTCTTAAGAAAGTCAAAAAGAGACCAAGTTTGTATGCAGCTTTATTAACTCAACGATTAGTATTACTTTTGCATTGTTTGCAAACTGATATGTGACGTATTAATGCCAAATTAACATGCAAAACAGGCACACAAAAAAGACTGGTCGCCACTGCGCCCAGTACAGTGTTAGGCCTGGTCTGTAAGTACCATAGAAGCCTGTATCCCAGTACAGTGTTAGGCCTGGTCTGTAAGTACCATAGAAGCCTGTATCACAGTACAGTGTTAGGCCTGGTCTGTAAGTACCATAGAAGCCTGTATCCCAGTACAGTGTTAGGCCTGGTCTGTAAGTACCATAGAAGCCTGTATCCCAGTACAGTATTAAGCCTGGTCTGTAAGTACCATAGAAGCCTGTATCACAGTACAGTGTTAGGCCTGGTCTGTAAGTACCATAGAAGCCTGTATCCCAGTACAGTATTAAGCCTGGTCTGTAAGTACCATAGAAGCCTGTATCCCAGTACAGTGTTAGGCCTGGTCTGTAAGTACCATAGAAGCCTGTATCCCAGTACAGTGTTAGGCCTGGTCTGTAAGTACCATAGAAGCCTGTATCCCAGTACAGTGTTAGGCCTGGTCTGTAAGTACCATAGAAGCCTGTATCCCAGTACAGTATTAAGCCTGGTCTGTAAGTACCATAGAAGCCTGTATCCCAGTACAGTATTAAGCCTGGTCTGTAAGTACCATAGAAGCCTGTATCCCAGTACAGTGTTAGGCCTGGTCTGTAAGTACCATAGAAGCCTGTATCACAGTACAGTGTTAGGCCTGGTCTGTAAGTACCATAGAAGCCTGTATCCCAGTACAGTGTTAGGCCTGGTCTGTAAGTACCATAGAAGCCTGTATCACAGTACAGTGTTAGGCCTGGTCTGTAAGTACCATAGAAGCCTGTATCCCAGTACAGTGTTAGGCCTGGTCTGTAAGTACCATAGAAGCCTGTATCCCAGTACAGTGTTAGGCCTGGTCTGTAAGTACCATAGAAGCCTGTATCACAGTACAGTGTTATACCTGGCCAGTACAGTACACTATAAGGCCGTGTGTCAGATGTGACACTTTTAAAATGTAGCGTGGGCAGTACTTCAGTAGTTTATTTGAGCTGCTGTGCACCGAGTGAGAAATCATAGAGCTCTGCTTTCATTACCCTGCACCTTGCTAACCCCAGCCATGTTTACATTTTCTAAATTAAACACCTTTTTATTGAGTTCAGTTTTCCAGTAGCTTTTCAAAACGCTGAAGGGACTTAGACAGACGGGGGGAAGAGAACGAACCATGTCGTTTTATAAACGCCAGCGACTGTTGATATTAAAACACTGTAAAATAAATAAATAAATGTGAACCTCCATAAAATATAAAGAGAGCTATTGAATGTGTTAATTGGAATGGTTCAGACGGCTAATATCAATGCTTCTGCTCTAGTCTGAGGTTAGCAGGGCTGTCGTCTGCTGCTTGACCAATATAATGTTCACCACAAGTCACTGTACAAGACTGGAGGAAATATTTCATTGAAATTATAAATTCTTGTTAAAGTTTTAATATACACAGTGCCTTCAGAAAGTATTCACAACCCTTGACTTTTTCCACATTTTGTTACAGCCTGAATTTGAAATGGATTAAATGTTAAAAAAAAATGTTTTGCCTCACTGGCCTACACACAATACACCATAATGTCAGTGGAATTGTTGTTTTTATTTTTTACAAATTAATTACTAAAGAAAAGCTGAAATGTCTTGAGTCAATAAGTATTAAACCCCTTTATGGCAAGCCTAAACACTTTCAAGAGTATTGCTTAAGTTCCATGTACTCTCATTTTGTGCAATGATAGTGTTTAACATGAATTTTGAATAACTTCCTCATCTCTGTACCTCACATATATAATTGTCGTTAAGGTCCCTCAGTCGAGCAGTGAATTTCAAACACAGATTCTACCACAAAGACCAGGGAGGTTTTCCAATGCCTCATAAAGAAGGGCACCTATTGGTAGATGGGTAAACATAAAAAAGCAGACATTGAATATCCCTTTGAGCATGGTGAAGTTATTAATTACACTTTAGATGGTGTATCAATACACCCAGTCACATCAAAGATACAGGCCAATGGTAACTTTTTAAAAACAATTTAGAGTTGAATGGCTGTGATAGGAGAAAACTGAGGATGGATGAACAACATTGTAGTTACTCCACAATACTAACCTAATTGACAGAGTGAAAAGGAGGATGCCTGAACAGAATAAAAATATTCCAAAACATACATCCTATTTGCAACATGGCACTAAAATAATACTGCAAAAAATTGTGGCAAAGCAATTCACTTTTTTGTCCTGAATACAACACATTACGGAGTACCGTTCTCCATATTTTCAAGCATAGTGGTGGCTGCATCATGTTATGGGTATGCTTGTAATCATTAAGGACGAGAGTTTTTCAGGATATAAAAGAAACAGAACGGAGCTCAGCACAGGTAAAATCCAAGAGGAAAACCTGGTTGTCTGCTTTCCACCAGACACTGGGAGATGAATTCACCTTTCAGCAGTACAATAACCTAAAACACAAGGCCAAATCTACACTGGAGTTGGTAACCAGGAAGACATTGAATGCTCCTGAGTGGCAGAGTTAAAGTTCTGACTTTAAATATGCTTGAAAATCTATGGCATGACCTGAAAACGGTTGTCTAGCGATGATCAACAACCAATTTGACAGAACTTAAAGAATTTTGAAAACGATAATGGGCAAATGTTGTACAATCCAGATGTGGAAAGCTCTTAGACTTACCCAGAAAGACTCACAGCTGTATTCTCTGCCAAATGTGCTTCTATTTACTTATGTAAATTAGATGTATATATTTCATTTTCAATACATTTTAATAAACATGTTTTCACTTTGTCATTATGGGGTATTGTGTGTAAATGGGTGAGACGTTTGTATTTAATCCATTTTGAATTCAGGCTGTAACACAACAGAATGTGGAATAAGTCACGGGGTATGAATACTTTCTGAAGGCACTGTAAGCCAGCAGCATCCCTCCTACACTGCCCTGAAATCATATTTTCCTCTGTTGCTCCGGTGTTCAACCTCCTAAGCTGATCTAAGATCCATCTTTCTTTCCTGTTGGTTCAGTGTTGAACGGCCCCAGCAAGGCGCCCCGAGACAGCCCCAAGCCCAGAGGGAAGGAGTGGGTGCAGGTGAGAGAGCGCAGTGAGAGAGCCGAGGCCCGGAGGGAGCAGGCCCTCAGCCAGCTAAAGGCTACAGCCAGGGGCCACACTACCAACGGACTGCCCCACAGGAGGGCCGCAGAGGAGCTCAGCAAGCAGGTACTGTATCATACTTCATCAATGCCTGAACAGTATGCTTCGTTGATTTGGCTAATATGTAACTCTCTAATGGTCATAAAGATGGCTGACCAGCATGCCTCCGTAGCCACCAGGCGCGTGATTAAAGAGCAGACATTATCGTCATTAGAAGTGCAGTAATGTGTTATGATAAAAAAAGATTATACATTAATAGAGTAACATGATAGCAGCATGCTCAGTGTTGTGTGAAATCCCTGAGCTCCTCTCCTCCCTTTGTCTCCGTGTAATGATTGTATTTCAGTCTGCTACTATATTTAGTACTGAGGCTGGGTTGTGAAAGCTGCCTTCCTGTCCAAGACGTTCTGTTGGTTTAAAATAGCTCTAAGGAGGAGAGGTCGGGAGGAGGATGGAGAGTAACTTTGACTCGGCTCAAAAAGCACATTGTGCTTCTGACAACTGCATGAACTAATCAGAATGGAGTGCTGGGGGCTTTGCCTCGTCAGAGAGGGTAGCATCAAGACTAGCAGCTCTCCCAGACGGCCAGCAGACGTGGCCGAGCCACGCTGTCTCATGTTGATGCCGGGCCTGTCGGTTTTAAGTACCGCCAACTGGCTAATTAAGGAACAATGAATCTCAATGAGCAGGGGAGAGCCAAGACAAACTACGCTCAAGTTATTGGCCTTTGTTCTATCCCCCCTCCTTCTGCCCTCATCTCTCTGCTTTTGCTATCTCCTTCTGATTACCCCCCCCCCCTCTCTCTCCTTACTCTTTACCTCTGTTCATGTGTTATGCTGGCAGATTTACCATCCTTGGCAACAGAGCTCCAATCATTTTGAGGTATTAGCATTTTGTGTTTTCTGATATTAACTGTGAGTGCAGCAGCAGGCTGATGTCCAATCCCCTGGCCCGAAAGCATCAGGATCCCTTATCTGTGGAAGGAAATCAGCCATAGGTTAAATTCTTATCATACAAGAACCCAATGGCCCTGTTGTATAGCAGTTAGAGTAAGCCAGAGTCATGATGTTCGATGAGATCCAAACTGAGGAATGTTAATTGCACAGGCATATTGGGTTGCTGCTCCGGTATCCCGTTGACCTTTCTGTCTCAGTTTAAAAGTCAATATTCTGAAGGCTATTCATGAAGACGAAGGCCACATCTTTTCAGCTATCACATTTTGTGTGTGTGTGTGTGTGTGTGTTTCTCTAAGCATTGGAAGGGTTACGTTTCCAGCTCCTCTTCCTGATCCAGTCTGTTTGTTGAGATGGATCCAGTCTGTTCCTATAAGCAGCTGAGTTGCAGATGTTCCATGTGAATCTTCTCGCCATCCTGCAGATTGGCTTTAGCAACACATGATGTCATCCTGGCCCATCCCCCGCCACCCCCCCTCTTCCCACTCACGTGTGACCAAAATCCACTTCAGAGGGTTGGCTGTGTTTCTGTTCTCGTTCTCTCTCCCCCTCTCACCTCTGTTTCCGGCACTGAATTTTCTCCTTCGTTCTCACCAGTCTTTTGGTGCTTTCTACAGTAATATGGGGCCTTTTCCTGCTCCATGGGGCTGGGATATAGCCCGTCTTCTCTCTCCCTCTCCTCTTTTCTCTCCTCTGCCTCGGACCAGACTATTACAGTGCAAGGCCAGGGCTCACGTGCACACCAACCCTCAAGGCTTGTGCAGCAGCACAGTGCCGGTGAGCTCTCTAGTGGTGAAACTAAAGTAGACCACCACCCAGCCCGCTGTGCCTTCTTGTCAGGAAATCTGTTCAGTCACAGTTGGCTGACTGGCTTTCTGTTTCTATTACTTTGGTCTTCGAGGCCAAACGGATGAGTTTGACCCTAAAGGAAGGTGTTTAAATTCTGCAGACGGAAGTATTGAGAGTCTTATTTCATCTTTGGTTATGACCCTGACCTTCTAGAGTTCTAGAATTTGATGTGTTCGTTGGTTCTTTGCGTTATGTTTCGAGCCCTTGGTAGAGGTCACGCTGCGTTTAGACATCATCACTCTGGCCTGCCGGGGCGACTCCGTTCTTTCTCTCTCAAAAATACAAGGGGCTTTATTGGCATGCGAAACGTGTTTACATTACCTAAGCAAGTGAAATAAATAAAAGTTATAACTCAAAACCGATCAGTAACATTGCACTCTCAAAGGTTTGAAAATGATAGACATTTCAAGTGTTATATTATCCGCTATGTACAGTGTGTTAGCAATGTGCAAATAGTTGTAGTATGAATAGTAGGCGACGATAAATAAACAAATTATTGGTGGTATTTACAATGTTTGTTTGTTTGCTTCACTGGTTGCCATTTTTCTCATGGCAACGGAACACATCTTGCTGCTGTGATTGCACACTGAACAGATATGGGAGTTGATCAATGTTTTTTTTTTTTCATTGTGGGTCCATAGGATCTGTGGGAAATGTGTATCTCCTAAGGTGGTCATACATTGGACAGGAGGTTAGGAAGTGCAGCTCAGTTTCCACCTCATTTTGTGGGCAGTGTGCACAAAGCCTGTCTTCTCTTGAGAGCCAGGTCTGCCTAAGGCGGCCTCTCTCAATAGCAATGGATTTTCTTAATTTTGCGTCAGTCACTGTGGTCAAATATGCTTTTTTTTGGTTGATTCTTTCCAGTGTCAATTAGATATCTTTTTGCCTTTTTCATAATTTGTTTGGGTCAAATTGTGTTGCTGTCCTGGGGCTCTGTGGGGTCTTTGTGAACAGAGCACCAGAACCAGCTGGCTGAGGGGCCTCTTTTCTAGGTGGATCTCTCTGTAGGTGATGGAATGTGTAGGCATTCTGTGTGTCTCTCGTCTCCTCTCTCTCTGTCGCCTCTCTTGCTGTCAACTCCCCTCTCTCTCTCTCCCCTCCCTTCTCCCCCCTCTCGCTCTCTATCCTCTGTATTTTTCCACTGTTGGAGTGGAAGGGGACAGGATTGATGAAGGGGGTCACATTTCACTCCCCTTATCTTTTAATAGCCTCTCTTTGTGCTGGCTGCACCTGATAGGAATACAATACAGCTGCGGCCCTGCTTCAAACGCAGCCGTCAAGCCTGCTGTCACTTCCCTCTGGCACCTCGCTGGTTCGATAACGCCATCCTCTCATCTCCTCTGCATAGTTCGCTTACAGCAGGGCTACTAGGTTCACTTACAACAGGGTGCTACTCAAACGGACAGGGATGCAGTGGGAAGAACAGAGTAGCTAGTGGGGTCTAAGCAGAAAGCTGGTGTCCAGCTGCCAGAAACCCCAGGGTCTCAGTCCAGACATCCCCTCTGTTTTGACTACACACAACTTTTCTATTTTACTACACACACACACACACACACACACACACGTATATTAACATGAATGACGTTTGTTCCCGTTCAGGTTGATGCTAGTCTGTATCATGTTCTGGGGCAGGGTGGTTTAGGGGCAGCACTAAAACTAGGGCAAGTAAAAAAACATGACGGGAGAGAGGGAACTGAGAGAGAGTCGACTCTGCTTCTTCCACTGGTGGGTCTGGGTGGCTTTATTCCCCCAGCTGCCATTAGCCAGTGAGGTCCCCGATGTAACCCAAACTACCTACATTAGAGCTCACATGTTCAGCAGGGGTTCTCAGATCTGCAAAAAATTTTTTTTTTTTTTTCGCCATTAAAGAGGTTAAGGAAACCATACCAAATAAAACTGGCTTTCTGCTGGGATGGGGTTTTAAGTAGTAACCCGTTTTGTACATACAGCAGTTGGCTCTGAAGTGAACCTCACTCTCCATGTTAGGGCCAGGATGGCTTTTTCATCTGTTGAAGCTGATACTGATCTGTTTTTTGCCCTGTGAGAAAAGTGTTTGTCTATAACTAGCTGATTTGAAAGTACAGCAACCCTGTATAGGCTTTAATGAATGGCAGCAATTTCCGCATAGCATTTAGTTCTAACCCTAACTCTTTACTTTTATAGCCTTTTCTGCGAGTTAATGTTTGCTTGGAGTTTTTACTTCAATGTCAATCGCCAGCTCCCGAGAGTGTTAGTGCAGTGATTCTGTGTTCTATGTTGCTGCACTACAGTATGTGAATAAACAACTCCATGTTTCTGGTCTCTCTCTCTCGCCTCCCACTCTCAGGTCTCTAAAGTGAACGGAGTCACACGGGCGTCCCAGACAGGCATGCACACGGCCGGTGCCAAAAAACCGAAAGACTTCAGACTGCCGTCCAAAACTGTGAATGGCCTCGTCACACACACCAAAGGAAAACGAGAAATGGTCAAGAAAACCAAACTGAACAAGCGCAAACACAGCACTGCTGCTACCCATAGAGCCCATAGCAACAATCACCACCACAACCACCTCCAGCGCCACCAGCGACTCCCCCTCTCCAACTCAGGAAAAGCCCAGAATAGCAAAGCAAAAACAAGCAAACAGGTGCTATTATCCAATGGGGTGCACAAGGTGACCAACGGGGGCGGAGTGCGCTTCAACGGGCACCTCTGTGCCAAGCAGGAGGTGGGCAGGCAGGGGCGTGAGGGACTGAGGAACTCCAAGCGGAGGCTGGAGGTGGCGGTGGCTGCCATCGGGGCGGTGGCTGACTCCCAGGGTAAGCTGGTCGTCCTGGAGACTAACCCCAACCGTAAGAAGACCAAACAGAACCAGAGCAGCCCCCTGGACGGTAAGACCAAGCACCAGACCAGCCCTCTGGAGACACGCAGTAAGAAAGCGTGTCAGGGCAAGGCCTCGGTCCCTAATGGACACATCGTCATGGAAACCACTCCTCCCCACTCCCTGCTAGCCCCACCCCCTCCCTCCACACCACTAGCCAATCCAGAGCCAGGGCGTCAGCGGCCCAAGCGAGCGTCAGCCGGCAAGTTGATGTTCATCAGACAAGCACAGCACCGGGCGCAGGCTGCCTCTAACCCTAACCACACCCTTAACCGCTCAACTACCTCAGAGTCGCCTGGCCACACCCCCGGGCATACCCCTCACAAACCAGCAGAGCCCCGGCCTGACAGGGAGTGGGAAAGGGAGAAGGAGCGGGATAAAGAGAGGGAGAGGGCGGAGAGGAGCAGGGCGAGCTGGGCAGCGTTGGGTGAGGCACCAGAGTTCTGTCCCACCCAGCGGGAGTTCCAGGACCCCCTGGTGTACCTGGACTCTGTGCGGGAGGGGGCGGAGCCCTGCGGACTGTGTCGGGTGGTTCCCCCGGCTGACTGGCGCCCAGAGTGCAAACTGAACGATGAGATGCGCTTTGTGACCCAGGTGCAGCGCATACACAAGCTGGGCCGTCGCTGGGGCCCCAACGTACAGAGGCTAGCCTGCATCAAGAAGCATCTCAAATCTCAGGGCATCACCATGGAAGACCCCCCACTCATCGGTGAGTCTTACTGACTGTCCATACTTTACCAGCAACACTACCCTAACACTGGTCATCAGTTAGTCTGACAGTCAGACACACTCACATAGGCTGGTCGACTGTCGCAAAACGGACCTCTTTAGCAAACATCACAAAAATTGGGTATCGACATTATTGACAATCCAATAAAATGTTTGTTGCATTCCACCAACCGTATCTGGTATTTATACTGTGAGGTCAATATCAGTGTTCAGATGTGGCCTGTATGTCTGAGACAATATAACTATACCCAGCAGCTTGTCTGTCATTTTAGATTTCTCACTCAGCAGCTTGATGTGTTTTAAACAGCCTCTAGCCCAGTCAGTCTATATGGCTGAAATAAATGTTTACTGAATCAGTTTGAGAATACGGTCCAAATTTGTAGTGCTATCATACTACTGCACTGTTGTCGCGAGGAACACAAGAATTTCGCTACACCCACAATAACATCTGCTAAATATTTGTATGTGACCAATACAATTTGATTTGATCATTACTGTAGTAGTGTTAAACTCATGGCCATAGACCCCAACCCATCTCTCTCTCCCCAGGCAGCTGTGGGTTTAGGGTTAACTCTATCTGACCCCATCGATCTGTCTCTTCCCCCCAGGTGGCTGCGAGGTGGACCTGGCTCGGTTCTTCCAGCTAATTAATGACATGGGCGGCATGCAGCAGGTTATGGACCTGAAGAAGTGGAGTAAACTAGCTGATCTGCTGCGGATCCCCAAGTCAGCCCAGGACCGGCTGGCCAAGCTGCAGGAGTCCTACCTCCAATACCTACTGTCCTATGACTCTCTGTCCCTAGAGGAGCACCGGCGCCTGGAGAGGGAGGTGCTGCAGGAGAAGGAGGGCCTGGAGCGCCGCAGGGGGCCCCTGGAGGGCCACACGGAGAGGAGCCTGACCCTGCCACGCTACGAGCCCAAGAACGGGCTGGCCGGCAGTCTGGTGCAGCACAGCAACGGTCAGCTGTGCAGCCGGCTGAAGGAGCTGGACAGTCAGCAGCTCAAAGTGGGACGCCGGAGGCTGTTCTCTCAGGAAAAGAGGAATGGGGAAATGACACAGCAGGAGGAAGATGAGGATGAGGAGAAGGGGGTTCTCAGCGACCAGCACAAGTGTATTTACAAGGTGATGCAAGGGCAACAACTTTGCACATCCTTTTTAAATGAGTGTTTTTGTTCATTATTCTCATGCTCTGCTCGTGCTACAAGGCAAACCTGGTAGTGTAGCTCCAGTCTTCCTGTTTGTCTGCCTGCTCTGTTCTGTTCTAGCTGATGGAATGTAGGTCAGTGCTGAGCTGGGTGAAATGGACCCACAGACAGCAGGCCACTGCCTCTCTACTCAACATCGTTCTGCTCTGCCTCTGTTACCCCTGCCCAGACATCGACACACACACACACACACACACACACACACACACACACACACACACACACACACACACACACACACACACACACACACACACACACACACACCATAGCTTCATGACCCAGATGTTGCCCCTGCTGCTCTTCCCATGGAAGAGCCTGACTGTGGTGTTGTTTCTAACCGTCTCCTTCCTCTGAACCTGTCTGATCATGACATCTCAAACACTGTTCTAGTCTGGATTCCATTTCAATCTTTTCCTTATTTTTCTTGTAACCAAATCCCCAACACAAGCAGACCCATGAGATGTGAGTTCAGTACAGTAACCTAGCTCTCACATAGAAGAGGGGTGAGGAGAGGGTGTATTTCAGCGGGGTATTAAATCCAGGGACGGTACAGGCAGATTTATAGACTATCAACACCCCTTCATTCTGAGGTGTCCCGGCTAAGGTTCATATTAACTACAGTCAAGCTCGGAAACTTTCAGGACAGACATGCAGCTGCAGAGACTTGCGATACAGTACGTGCGTTTACAGGGTACCTGACTTTGTTTGATGCTAGCTGTACTGTCCTGATGTGGCTTCTCTTGTTGCAGGGGAAATCTGTATCGCTCACCAACTTCTTCAGGATAGCCAGGAACACCATGATCATGTGCTTTAACAAAGAGCCTGGGGCTGCCGAGGTCGAGGTAAGAATGGAACTAGTCTCAATCCCTACTGGCCTTCATGTAGAGGTCAGCTCACTACTGTAGCATTCCATTGACCTCCATTTATTAGTCACTGTACATTTTTTTGTTTTGTTCAGTACGCAGATTTATCTATCGCTTCTCCTATTTGTCTTCCTTTACAGCAAGAATACTGGAGGATAGTGGAGCAGAGGCACTGCCATGTGGCCGTGCATTATGGGAAAGTGGACACCAACACACACGGAAGTGGCTTCCCCGTGGGAAAGTCAGAGCCATTTTCTAAGTAAGAACCCAATGTCATCACACCCTAAACACAGTAATGCGTGGCGTAATAACCATAGAGTTAAAACATATATCTCTTGACTGGCCACTGTGTAATGACTGTTCTTCTCTCCGTTTCAGACATGGATGGAACCTCACTGTCCTCCCTAATAATTCTGGATCCATTCTGCGGCATCTTGGAGCTGTGCCCGGTGAGATTTCCAACCCGTCATCCTCACCCCTGAGGCACACGTCTTTCTGAGACAATGTAATGCCTGTTGTGGTGTCTGCTATGTAAAAACGGACTTTTCTCTCCCCGTAGGGGTCACCATTCCTTGGCTGAACATTGGCATGGTCTTTTCTACCTCATGCTGGTCTCGAGACCAAAACCGCCTTCCATACATTGATTACTTACACACTGGTGCTGACTGCATTTGGTAAGTATCCCAACATGACCACCTCCCTCTCTTCCTCCTCACAGGTACATGTGTACTGTACAAAGACATTACAAAGATGTGTGGTTTTTCTAAGGTGACATGGAATATGTGATATAAAACATAATGCCATTGATAACTCGGATCAGACTTGTAATTAGCTGATCAAATTCCACCTTCATTGAACACACGCCAGTCTTTTGAAAATATGTATTGATGCCAAAGTGGCTCGCATTAGAGCTACATTTACTTACAACAAGAAATGACTGGGTGGCAGCGAAAGCCACAGGCGTTGGTGTGTTGTGTATTGATTGACCTGTTATGAAGGCAATGTTTAATCTCTTTGCATTAGCCCAACTTGAATGTAATGGTAATGAAGGGTTTGAGAAAGGGCGGTGGCTCTAGACATCCACCAGCCCAACCCCTCCCTCCCCATGTGTGCTACCTGCCCATTGGTGGTGACACAGGTGAGTAGAAATGTGCTAGGAGGTTCCTGAGATGAAGGCAAGTCATAATCATCATAATTGACTGCCTGCTATCATGAAGTATGAATGTTCCACTCATCTTTTCATTCTGTCTGAATGTCCGAAAGTTACAGGAAGTGCTAATTTGGGATGCCCTAGGACAAGCTTAAGTCTGTTACACTATTCCCAGAGTACTTAGTTGTCCAGTGAATCTGTTAAAAAGCGGTCTCATTCTAATATGCAATCACCATCCTCCATTTGACAGATGAAACCACAGACAGACAGACAGCTCTACCTGCAGTCTGTCTACAGGCTTTGATCCCCACAGGAAAGCCACCTCTTTAGGATCTCATTCTCAATCTTTCTCTAACTTTTTGAGGCAGAGCGTAAGCACAGACCGACTTAACTCTGACTGTTCAAAGCTGAGGGGTTACACAGCACAGCCGATGTTCAGCATAACACACACTCTTGCATGAGCCTGATTGGTCCTCTCTCGCCCTACCAGGTATTCTATTCCTGCTGAGGAGAAGGTGAAGCTTGACAAGGTGGTTCACACACTGCTGCAGGCCAACGGGACCCCAGGGCTGGAGATGCTGGAGAAGAACATCATGATCTCTCCAGAGGTGCTTTGTCGAGAGGGTATCAAGGTCCACCGCACCGTCCAGCAGAGCGGTCAGTTCGTGGTCTGCTTCCCCGGGACATTTGTGTCCAAGGTCTGCTGTGGCTACAGTGTGTCGGAAACTGTGCATTTTGCCACCCCACAGTGGATGAACCTGGGATATGAGGCTGCTAAGGTGAGTCTGAAGCCGGAGCTGCCACCCTGTGGCCATTTAGAGACATAGCTCATTGTCTGCCACAGTGTCTCTATTTATTTTGATTTAACCAGGCAAGTCAGTTAAGAACAAATTCTTATTTTACAATGACTGCCTACCACGGCCAAACTCTCCCCTAACCCAGACAACGCTGGGCCAATTGTGCACCGCCCTAATTGTGCGCCGCCCTATGGGACCACGGTAGTGATATAGCCTGGGATCGAACTAGGGTCTGTATTAGCGCCTCTAGCACTGAGATGCAGTGCCTTAGACTGCTGCGCCATTCGGGAGCCCTAGCCTAACCCTGTTCCTGGAGAGCTACTGCGTCCTGTAGGTTTTGGCTTCAAATGTAATTTAGCACACCTGATTCTAATAATTAGGTGGTTGATAAGATTAATCTGGTTAGTTACAACTGGGGTTGGAGCTGAAACCTACAGGAGGGTATTGTAGCTTTCCAGGAACAGGGTTAGGCAGCACTGCTCTACAGTCTATACAGGTTTTTGTTCCTGTTGATTAGTGTAGTGTCATGTGTGATCTGGTTGATACAAAAGGCTGTAGGATATTCTGTCAATGTTCTGTGTTAACGCAGTGTCTCTCTGCCTTCCCACTGTAGGACCTGAAATGCCGGCACATAGCCAAACCCTTCTCCATGGAGAAGTTACTCTACCAGATCGCCACGGCCGAATCCAAACGCGAGAACGGGCACATTCTGACTACGATCTCCGCCCTTCTCAAAGACCTCAGGTCGGTAGCCATGGAAACCGGGCACATCAAAACTTGGATGCTGTCACGGCCTTGTTCTTCATCCTCTGTTGCCATGCCAGTATGATCGAAGACATAGCTCAGTCGAACTGTGCTCAAAGCCAAGTTGAAAATATCCCGAAATCTTCTGTTTCAAATACACTCCATGATTTAATGGGTGGGCTTACTGTCTACGTCAGGGCGGAAAGACCTTTAGATAGTACTGTTTGCTGTACTGAGCTTTAATCACAACGTTGTGAATTGTCGTGTTCTGAATCACTGAGTTGTTGCTCCGCTCTAATAGGAACATAGAGATGAGACAACGACAGGAACTGTACGAGGCAGGGCTTCTGTCCTCTGCCCGCTATGGAACACATGATAACAGCCTGTTGCCCGGTGATGGACGCAAGAAACCCAGGAAGTGGCTGGCGCTGGAGTCGTCAGAGAGACGCTGCCAGACTTGCCAACACCTCTGCTACCTGTCCATGGTGAGAGCTGGCCCATGGGGAATAGTGCTAGGGTTCATTTGGGTCGGGACTAGAGCTAGTGCTGGGCAAGGGTGAATGTAGTTAACCACTCCATGTACGGGGCGGCAGGTAACCTAGTGGATACGAGCATTGGGCCAGTAACCAAAAGGTTGCTGGTTCGAATCCATAAGCTGACTTGGTGACAAATCTGTCCATGTGCTCTTGAGCAAGGCACTTAACCCTAATTGCTCCTGTGCGTCGCTCTGGATAAGAGCGTCTGCTAAATGGTTTAAATGTAAAGATGAATTTAGTTTACCATTCCATGAAAAGATGTGTTGAATTCTGAGTTGTGATGTCCATCCCAGGTGGTCCAGGAGAATGAGAACGTTGTCTTCTGTTTGGAGTGTGCTTTGAGATACGTGGAGAATCACAAGTCCTGCAGAGGCCTCAAGATGATGTATCGTTACGATGAGGTAAGATTCCATCCCAGAAAACCGGGAACATTCCCAGGACATTAGCTAACATTCCCATTAAGGGCTCTATTCAATTTAAGTGTTACAGATTGCGCGATGGAAAATGATCATAACATTTCTGATTGAGCCATCGTATACAGCATTTAACATTAATACTGTCTCTGCCGCTGTGGGAACATTGCCTTTAAATTGGGCTTTAAGGCTGAACTTCCAAGATACGGATTGAATAGAGGCATAAGTTCTAGTTCGGCTTTTATCGAACATTATGATGAAAACATTATTTGAATGTTTTAGATAAAATGTTTTTTTTACAATTTTTTTTATGTTTTAAATTAAATATCCTTTGAATGTCTTCCTAACATTCACAAAAATGTTGTCCACAACATCTGTAACAACCCGCATAGAACATTCCCCTCATACAGTGCCTTGCGAAAGTATTCGGGCCCCCTTGAACTTTGCGACCTTTTGCCACATTTCAGGCTTCAAACATAAAGATATAACACTGTATTTTTTTGTGAAGAATCAACAACAAGTGGGACACAATCATGAAGTGGAACGACATTTATTTGATATTTCAAACTTTGTTAACAAATCAAAAACTGAAAAATTGGGCGTGCAAAATTATTTAGTTAGTTTCTTATGTTTCCAGATAATGTAATAAATGTGTTCTGGGAACGGTCTTGCAATCAGGTGAATGTTTTATACAAAAATTGTATAATCATTAGCACAACTTGACAGTTTTTGTGTCATTAGAACTTTTTGGAACAATTTTGGGTTGCTGGGATGACCCGCTCTTATCTGGGTAGAATTGATCAGAACCTTCAACAGCGGAGTGGTGTAACGTGCAATGTTTGGATAAATATGATATTTGTTAATTTATAGTGCAGTGTTCATTATAACGCATATGTTCTGTCTAATTCCTCCATTCTCTGGCTGTGCCCCCCGTGCCTTTGCCCCCCCAGGAGCAGATCAACAGCTTGGTGAAGCAGGTGTGTGGTAAGGCCCTGGGGAAGACGACCGAGAAATGGAACGGTGCAAGCCCAATCAAACCACCACCTAAACGCGGACCCCGGAAGAGAGAGACCGTGGAGGTGTCCCTGTCCCGCCTCTCCTCTTCCCACCTGTCTCCTGCAGCGGTCACATGAGGACGTTAACACCCCCCACTGCCCCTCCATCTTAGTTTGGAGAATCACTTGTCCTTTTTTTAAAGAAAGAAAAAATATAATGCCCCAAATCTCCCACACAACCTTACTATGACGAACTAGCCCACCCACCCCCTTAGTATGGCAAACTTGTGAAAGCAAGCAGTCTTTTTTTGCACTAGCACGGAAAATGTTTTTTTCAGGTTTTTTTTTCGGGAGGGGGGGGGGGGGGTGTTAGCATTAATTGAAATGTTCACAGGTAAATGTTGTGCCACTGTCACTGCCCCCCCCCCCCCCCCCCCCCCCCAATGTGTTGCAGTCAGACCCATCGCCATCTGTCACTCAACTGTGAACAAAGGGATGAGTGGAGAAGGTGCTCCTTTTTTCATTTTATTGAAATGACACAAGTAGAACCCAAAGTTCTCTCATCTTTAGTTTTTGAAGATGAGTTATTTTTATTCTCCTCTGCCTGCAGAAGCTCCTGTTGTTCAGGGCCTGTTGCTCCCTAACCCACGCCAGGTAGAACTTGAAAGGCAGATGTGTTTTGGCTGGCTTGTTTTATTTGGGATTTTAGCTTTGATTTTTAGATTTTGAGGAAGTCTTCTGTGTTTATTTTGTCATCGTTGTTTCCTTTTTCTTTGTTACTTGTGGAACTAGTGGTGCCATGGCTGTATGTCAGAAACACAGCCTGGGGTGCTGTGGCTGTATGTCAAATGGACCAAGGTGCCATGGCTGTATGTCAGAAATACAGACCTCGGTGCCGCTGGTCTCTGTCTCTGTAGTAGGAGGGAGGCCTCCTTCGCTAGCAAGTGAAAACTGTGCCTGATACTCAACAAAGAGATCCATTGTTTTTGGTGCTGTTGGTTATTATTACTGTATAACAATACAAAAGAAAGGTGGGGTGCTGGCTAACTGCTAGCCCCTTCTCCCACAGGGCGTTAGGGTTCTAGGCTCTCCTCTCCCATAGGGTTAGGGTTCTCGGCTCTCCTCTTCTCGATGTGCAATCATGTTAACATTCCATTCTTCCAGTCCTACTGTTTCATCTGTATCAGTTAACATTAATAATTTTATTATTTTCTATTTTGATTGTGTTTTTGTTCTAATGTGCGAGTAGAGTCACTAGTCAAAGGGTGTGAAATGTGAAATATGGAAATCCAAGTTTTTTTTGTTTTGGGGTGTGTATTTTAGGTTTTTCCCTTTTTTTCAGATGTATTATGAATTATTTTAGCAGAAGGTCCAACACAACATACATTTTTGTACATAATCCTGTAAATGTCTTTAAATACTCAAGCCTTTTCTGGGGTGAAGGAAGGAAAATGATACCATTTTTAAAGGTATTAGAGGAAGCAAGGGAGGAAGTGCTTGATGAAGAAAAGCCTTACGTTTCAGTTTCTTCATCTGTGTGAGTTTGATGCTTACAGGGTTGCTCTGGTTACGTGTATACATTTTAAGTGCTGCTTACATCACTAAGACAAAGATATGGAGTAGCTATGGCCCCCTAGTTTTTTTTAAAGGTTTTTTTTTTTTCCTTTTAGCTTTACTTTTTTTAAAGAAAAGGGAACATATGTTCACAAAAATGTACTGAAAATTCAACAATGTAGTAGCTCCTCATGTTGCACTGAGCTTGCCAGTGTTGGCTGACAAGGTGATCCTATTATCCAGTTTGTTGGTTGTTGTCCTTTACAGAAGACTGAACTGTTTTAGGAATATTTAATGAAAACCAAGTCGGTCGTTTTCAACAAAAGTGGTTAAGTTTTTATGGCCTTACAATGTATTTTATTCAGATTTCTTTGCAATTTTCTTTTTCTACAGTATAAACTATTGCTCACGGTCTGGCAAGTTAATTTATTAGCACTGCGTCTCCATCTTTCCTTCCACTTGGAAAGAGTTAATGTTGGTTATATTGCCAGTTTTTTTACTTTTGCAGTTTGTACTAAAGGTTTAATAAAAACGTACAGACAATTCACTGTCTTTTCTTTTGAACCTGCGTGTCTGTCGTTGTGGTGTTCTGAAGCTGTCATGTTACCAAACTAGTTAGCCATTCTACAAATAAGTATACTCCATGTCTAGGGGTCCAAGCCTGATACAAGTGTGTGCATTCAGTGTCAAACAAGGGTAAGCGAACAGATGTCTTTAATGTACCCAGGAAACAGTGTACTTACCAGGGTCCAGGGCGAGTTCTGTCCTGCCACTCTAGACGGCCAGCCCTACCAGACCCATTTAAGTTGAAATGGTGATAGCAAAAAATGGAAATATCTAAAAGGTGTAATAACAAAAAGGTGTCAAACCAACACTGTTAAGACCCAACCAGACCGAGAGGGTACTTAGTCCACCTCTCACTCTGCAATAACCTGCCAATCACCCACACCTGTGAGCCATTAGCAGGCAGTGCTGGCGCTTCAAGCAGCTGTATGATATAATCGTGTTCTGAAAACATATTCAGGTGTGTGCAATGGCCTCTAGTAAAGAAAAGAAACCGGGAATGTACGTAGCGCTCGTCTGCGGTGGCGCCGGTTAGCGGTCTCTGTGTTCAAAGGGTTCAGGCTGGGTTATAAATCAACAGACTAGTGGAGCGGGACTATGGAACATTGTCGTTCTATTCCCATTTCATTTCATTCTGAAATGGCACTAAGGGATCAGTATGAGAAATGGCAGTACAAGGGGGTGAAATGTTTATTACCAAGTCAAGAGATGTGGGGGGGAATAATACTGTAACCACAATGTTCAACATGGAATTAGTTCTTTACAAAACGGATGAAAATACAGTGAACATCGCAACCAGTCCTCGCAGTGTTTTGGGCCGTTCAGTGTCTTCGTTTCTACCCTGGCCCTTACGTGGCCTGTGAGCTGCTGTCCTCAGTGTTTAAGTGGCTGGTTTCTGGGTGGCTGGAGCAGTGGCCTCCCTGCTAGGCCTGTGTTGGGGGGAACCTCTGTTTCGTATGATTGCACCCCGGCAGTACAGTGGATGTGGTCCTCCCTACCCCCTTCATCCTCCCTGGCCTTGGTGTCCTGCCTGTCAGCGGAGGAGAGCGTGTGTCTTAGCTCAGCTTGGGTGGGAACCTGCAGTGTGATCTCTGTGGTTAACGACTCCACGTCTGGACCTGAGAGACAGAGGAGGGACGTTTTGTGCAGTGCCCGAGAACTAATCGAAGTATTAAGTTGCTGTTTACTGTGCATGTTTGTTTATATGCGTGTCTGTGTCATACCCAGCATGGGCGAGGCAACGCTGTTGTCCTCTCCCCCAGAGTGGAGGAAGACGTCAAGGCTCTCATGGTCGGACATGTCCGTCAGGTCCATCTGCTCCAGCATGTCTACGTTCACCTCCATGGATGAAAAGCTGCCTATTGGCCCTGAGCAGCAAGACACAGGTGTTAGTCACCAACGCATACAGCAATTCACCAAGAATGCAACGGCAAGGGGCTGAGTCCAGGAAGAGCCTTGAAGCCTTTTTGTTTTAAAACTCTCAAACAAATAAAAAGCCAAAATCATTTACTGCTTTCGGCAAATATTTATATTTGAACCCGCAACAGAATCTTGCATGCCAGCTAACTGACTATTCTTCAAACCTTCAGATTATTCAAACCCAACCTTCAAGAAATCATGTTCCATTAAAAGAGCTGATCTTCATCTGAAAAAATGGTTTTAATCAATCCTCACTGACTTGCCAGAAACCCTGAAATTGTTCTAGGTTGATATCTGTAGGGTTCTATCCTGTCTAAATTGATTCCAGCCTGGTGTCTAGGGTTCTATCCTGCCGTAAATTATTCCAGGCGGTGTCTGTATGGTTCTATCCTGTCTGAAGTTATTCCAGTTTTGCGTCTGTGTTCAATCATTGTCCTGGATTCATCACCTTGCAGGAACAGTGTTACAAACACACAGTGCACTGTGAGGGATGGTTGACAGCTGAGGCGGCATACCTCAAGGATACGAGGAGAGCAGGGCAGGACAGCAGGGTGGGGCAGAGTAAAGAGAGAGGGAACTGTTACTAGCCAGCCACGCAGTCACGCACACACAACCGGTGCTTTTCCAATGAGACTTACCCCCACACCAGTGAGTCGCCAGTGTTTTATCTTAATGTAAGCTGTTTTGTTCCATCAATAGTGTGACACTAAAGACTTGTGGTGAGCAAAATCAACAATGTCTTGATAATTCAAATCTGTTTTGAGAAGGTGCGGGTCTGCCGGAGCCATAGCCCAGTGTAAACCAGATTCTGGCCCATGTAGATCGAAACAAAGTGTGAACCTTTTGGGTAAAACACGGGTAAATCCTTATTGGAAATGCACCAGTATACACACACCATCTGTCACTGTGACCATACTTTTCCATTTAAGATAAGGCGTTAAGGAGGGACTCTCACCTCTCCTCTCACTGATCTGCAGGTAGCCGGTGGACTGGTACTGGTCCATGTCTTGCTGGAATGCCTCTTCAAAGAACTTCTGCCTCTCCTTCAGATTCACCAGGGCAGGCTCCACCTCCTTCAGCTTAAACTGGCTAGACTCCATCTCCTTTGGCTTCACCTGGGGAGGATCCGCCTCCTTTAACTTAACCTGGGCAGGCTCCGCTTCGTTCACCTGGGGTGGCACCTTATCCGCTACACAGGGCCGAGATATTTTCATTTAAATCTCAATAGCATCATTTCTGGGTAAAAATGAAGTACATTTCTGTGATTATTATTTTTTTCAATAAAAATTGTCAAAAAGAAACAGAACAATTTCTCAAACAAGAATTTTGCTAGGCCATTCTGGGAGTGGTCTGAGTGGGGAGGGGAAAACTGAAAACTAGCTGTTATTGGCAGAGATATTTGTACCTGGTCTGTATTGGTCTAGTCACTAGGCAGGCCAAAACTCCATCCCATCAAAACAGGCAAACAGCTCATACATTGAAAGGTCATTATCATAATTTTCTCAATTTCACAGTGTTATTCCAACCGCATAGTGTGGAAATATATATAAAACACAAGAAAATCACATTTTTGCCTGCACTGGGCTTTTAACAGCTAAACTTAAATAACAATTAATGATTACTGGCATTGATTACAGGTGGTTACTAGCGTGGATTACAGGTCTGTACAGCATCCCATATGCACTATTGTAGCTCTGTTGCATGAAATTATTTGATACAAAATGCTGTGATATCAGATGCCCTAGAGCTTGGGCCTTTGAAAAGAAACTGACTGTCTGTGTCTGGACGATGACATAGCCTACTGACCATCTCTGTCTGTCTGGATGATGACAGAGCCTGGAGATTTCAGACGACACAGTGTCACTTCAGCTAACTGTTTCTCTCAGACGGGGAGAGTCCGTTATATAAGAACGAAAAGTCACGAAAGGGAGAGAGAGACTGGGACGGCTAGTGGGAGAAACAGAGAGAAAGAGAGCGAGTACAGTTGACGTCCCCATTATCAGCAGCTGTCCCCAGTCTCTCTCCCCCTTTCTTTCTATAGCTTCCCCTCTTTCTCTCCATCACTCACTGTTGCCCTTCCACTCTTTATCGTTGAATGTGTGTTGCTGAGTGTGGTTGGTGTGTGTGTGTGTGTACAGAGTGTCTGTGGGTTTTTTTTTATGTGTGTGTTTGTGTGCCTGTGTACATGCATATGTATGTTTGTGTTGTGCTTTTTTTTGAGGATGAATTAAAGGTAGTGGGGTTCCTAAGGGACTCCAGTGTGTTTTCATTACTGTGGTTAGTTGGCTTTGACTTTGTTAACCCTGAGAAATAAAGATATTCTGCCCCTGTAGAATGTGTCTCAACTCGACTTGACATAGTAAAATTGCACATGTTGTAAATATGAAATTAGTCATATATACTGTGCCAAGATGATTGGATCATGTCCCGGACCTGCTGTTTTTGACTCTCTCTCTTTCTCTCTCTCTCTCTCTCTCTCTCTCTTTCTACACCACACCACACCTGTTGTCTCGACCTCTGAATGCTCGGCTATGAAAAGCCAACTGATATTTACTCCTGAGGTTGTTGCACCCTCTACAACCACTGATTATTGCCTATGAACATTTGAACATCTTGAAGAACGATCTGGCCTTAATGGCCATGTACTCTTCTAATCTCCCCCCGGCACAGCCAGAACAGGATTGGCCACCTTCAGAGCTTAAAAAGGGCTTAATAAATACTTTTGATTGATTGCTCATGTATGTGCTATCAAATCAAATATTTGCATGTTGACTGATGAAGAAATCTGTATTTATAGACATTAGTATTTCATCCAAACATGTTCCAACCATACCAATAAACAGGTGTGTGGGTATTACTACATAACAACTCTTAATGGGTTGTAATCAGAATGGATGACCAAGGTTCACTTATAAAGCACACAGTGCATTCGGAAAGTATTCAGACCCCTTGAATTTTTACACATTTAGTTAATTCTAAAATGTATTTAATTGTTTTTTTCCCTCATCAATCTACACACAATGCCCCATAATGACACAGAAAAAACAGGTTTTTAGAAAGGTTTGCAAATGTATTAAAAAATAAATAAAAAACGGAAATATGACATTTACATAGGTATTGAGACCTTTTACTCAGTACTTTGCTGAGGCATCTTTGGCAGAGATTACAGCCTCAAGTCGTAGGTGTGACGCTACGAGCTTGGCACACCTGTATTTGGGTAGCTTCTCCCAATCTTCTCTGCAGATTCTCTGAAGCTCTGTCAGGTTGGTTGGAGAGCGTCGCAGCACAGCTATTTTCAGGTCTCTCCAGAGATGTACGATCAGGTTCAAGTCTGGGCTCTGACTGGGCCACTCAAAGACATCCAGAGACTTGTCCCGAAGCCACTCCTGCATTGTCTTGGCTGTGTGCTTAGGGTCGCTGTCCTGCTGGAAGGTGAACCTTCGCCCCAGTCTGAGGTCCTGAGCGCTCTGGAGCAGAATTTCATCAAGGATCTCATTGTTCTTTGCGTCGTTTATCTTTCCTTTGATCCTGACTAGTCTCCCAGTCCCTGCCGCTGAAAAACATCCCACAGCATGATGCTGCCACCACCATGCTTCACAGTAGGGATGGTGCCAGGTTTCCTCCAGATGTGATGCTTGGCATTCAGGCCAAGGAGTTAAATTTTGGTTTCATCAGACCAGAGAATTTTGTTTCTCATGTCTGAGAGTCTTTAGGTGCCTTTTGGAAAACTCCAAGTGGGCTGTCATGTGCCTTTTACTGAGGAGTGGCTTCCGTCTAGCCACTCTACCATAAAGGCCTGATTGGTGGAGTGCTGCAGAGATGTTTGTTCTTCTGGGTTCTTCCATCTCCACAAAGGGACTCTGGAGCTCTGTCAGAGTGACCATCGGGTTCTTGGTCACCTCCCTGACCAAGGCCTTTCTCCCCTTCTCAGTTTGGCCAGGAGGGTAGCTCTAGGAAGAGTCTTGGTGGTTCCAAACTTCTTCCATTTAAGAATGGAGGCCACTGTGTTCTTGGGGACCTTCAATGCGGCAGACATTTTTGAGTACCCTTCCCCAGATCTGTATCTCAAAACAATCTGGTCTCAGAGCTCTGCAGGCAATTCCTTTGACCTCATGGCTTGGTTTTTGCTCTGATATGCACTGTCAACTGTGGGAACTTATATAAACGGGTTTGTGCTTTTCCAAATCATGTCCAATCAATTACATTTACCACCAGTGGACTCCAATCAAGTTGTAGAAACAAGGATGATCAACGGAAACAGGATGCACCTGATCTTAATTTCGAGTCTCACAGCAAACGGTCTGAATACTTATCTAAATATGTGTTTTTTAACGTTTTTTTACATTTGCAAACATTTCTAAAAACCTGTTTTCGCTTTGTCATGATGGGGTATTGTGTGTAGATTGAGGGAAAACATTAATGTAATCAATTTTAGAATAAGGCTGTAATGTAAAAAATATGGAAAAGTCAATGGGTCTGAATACTTTCCGAAGGCACTCTATAAGCAGTAAATTTATATTAGTATTCTGTGAGAGGGTTTTGGCTGGGCCTCTGTGAAACTGGACATCATTATCTGATTGCAGGTCTCCATTTAGAGCGTTGCCAGACTACACAATCGAGCCGTCTCGTCCAGCCCAATACTGGAAAGTAGGCTAACGCAAGCACATCCCACCACAGAGACAACAGATTAGCAATAAACACCATTCACGAGGACACATTACACACAATACAGAACAATGCTGTCAATTTCCCTCCCTTATTCTTCTGAAACGCATCAGCTCAAATTATTGTCTATTATTAGATTTTTAAAAATGCATATAAATAATGCATATCATTTGGTTCTTATAAACTCAAAGGAAGGATTGTTTACTCTGAAACTAATTTGTTATGCATGGTTAAAAAGAAGATGTACCAGTGGCCTGATGAACCTCACATTCTTGACAGTTGTAGCAGTGCATTTATGCAATGTTACTTTTAGATTGCAGGTATCTTTCTCACAAGTGTTCAGATTTAAAGCAAGGTAGTAGCCAACATGAAAATAACTTACGCTGTTAATAGTGGCGAGTTAGAAGTAAAGGATCAGTAAGCAGTAGTGGAGAGTTAGAAGTAAAGGATCAGTAAGCAGTAGTGGAGAGTTAGAAGTAAAGGATCAGTAAACAGTAGTGGAGAGTTAGAAGTAAAGGATCAGTAAGCAGTAGTGGAGAGTTAGAAGTAAAGGATCAGTAAGCAGTAGTGGAGAGTTAGAAGTAAAGGATCAGTAAGCAGTAATGGAGAGTTAGAAGTAAAGTATCAGTAAGCAGTAGTGGAGAGTTCGTATGGGTTAGGGTTAGTGATTTAGGCTGGAGTTGAACTGGGATGTGGACATAAAGCTTGGGTTAAGGTTAGGGTCATGGTTGAGGCTTGGGTTAAACTGGGATGTGGGCATGAAGCTACTGTAGGGTTAGAGTTGTGGTTGAGACAAGGGTTAGGGTTAAACCGGGATGTGTACATGAAGCTAGTGTTAGGGGTGTGGTTGAGACAATGGTTAGGGTTGGACCGGGATGTGGACATTAAGCTAGGGTTAGGATTAGGCTAAAGGTTAGGGTTAGGATTGAAGCTAGGGTTACACTGTGATGTGGATATGAAGCTAGGGTTAAGATTAGGGATAGCATCATGCTCATCTGTGCTTGTCTGGCACACAGGATTAATTACATTTATGTATCGAGCGCCTCATGACAAAGTGAACTGATTAATGACTGTGAGGGGGGCGCCAGAACGACAAGACCACTCTGTCTTTGTTTGCTTTGTTTAATAGCTTAATTTGCATCCAGCGTACATGTGCTATGATGATTATGGCAAAGCAAACACACACACACACAAACACACACACACACACACACACACACACACACACACACACACACACACACACACACACACACACACACACACACACACACACACACACACACACACACACACACACACACACACACACACACACACACACACACACACACACACACACACACAAAGAGAGGAGTTTCCACTACAGTACTCACGGGAACACAGTGCCCAGGCTATCTGCATTCTACTTTGGTTTGTGCAGACAAGAAAAGCGTAGGAGTGGGAACCTGGGGGCAAACTGAGTCACTCTACTGCTGTCAGGCCCACTCAACATCCTAGAGAGAGAGCTGGCAGAGTCAAATTAACAACACTCTATTAGAGCACTAAGCATTATATCCACCAAACACTATATATATTAGAGCACTAACCGTTATATCTACCAATAACTATATCTATTAAAGCAACAAGCATTATATCTACCAAGAACTAGGTCTATTAGAGCAATAAGCCTTACAGTGAGGGGGAAAAGTATTTGATCCCCTGCTGATTTTGTACGTTTGCCCACTGACAAAGAAATGATCAGTCTATAATTTTAATTGTAGGTTTATTTGAACAGTGAGAGACAGAATAACAACAAAAAAATCCAGAAAAATGCATGTCAAAAATGTTATAAATTGATTTGCATTTTAATGAGGGAAATAAGTATTTGACCCCCTCTCAATCAGAAAGATTTCTGGCTCCCAGGTGTCTTTTATACAGGTAACGAGCTGAGATTAGGAGCACCCTCTTAAAGGGACTGCTCCTAATCTCAGATTGTTACCTGTATAAAAGACACCTGTCCACAGAAGCAATCAATCAATCAGATTCCAAACTCTCCACCATGGCCAAGACCAAAGAGCTCTCCAAGGATGTCAGGGACAAGATTGTAGACCTACACAAGGCTGGAATGGGCTACAAGGCCATCGCCAAGCAGCTTGGTGAGAAGGTGACAACAGTTGGTGCGATTATTCGCAAATGGAAGAAACACAAAAGAACTGTCAATCTCCCTCGGCCTGGGGCTCCATGCAAGATCTCACCTCGTGGAGTTACAATGATCATGAGAACGGTGAGGAATCAGCCCAGAACTACACGGGAGGATCTTGTCAATGATTTCAAGGCAACTGGGACCATAGTCACCAAGAAAACAATTGGTAACACACTACGCCCTGAAGGACTGAAATCCTGCAGCGCACACAAGGACCCCCTGCTCAAGAAAGATCATATACATTCCCGTCTGAAGTTTGCCAATGAACATCTGAATGTTTCAGAGGACAACTGGGTGTAAGTGTTGTGGTCAGATGAGACCAAAATGGAGCTCTTTGGCATCAACTCAACTCGCCGTGTTTGGAGGAGGAGGAATGCTGCCTATGACCCCAAGAACACCATCCCCACCGTCAAACATGGAGGTGAAAACATTATACTTTGGGGGTGTTTTTCTGCTAAGGGTACAGGACAACTTCACCGCATCAAAGGGATGATGGACGGGGCCATGTACGTCAGATCTTGGGTGAGAACCTCCTTCCCTCAGCCAGGGCATTGAAAATGGGTCGTGAATGGGTATTCCAGCATGACAATGACCCAAAACACATGGCCAAGGCAACAAAGGAGTGGCTCAAGAAGAAGCACATTGAGGATCTGGAGTGGCCTAGCCAGCTGAAGTTTTGAGTTGCCAAACGTCAGCCTCGAAACCTTAATGACTTGGAGAAGATCTGCAAAGAGGAGTGGGACAAAATCCCTCCTGAGATGTGTGCAAACCTGGTGGCCAACTACAAGAAACGTCTGACCTCTGTGATTGCCAACAAGGGTTTTGCCACCAAGGACTAAGTCATGTTTTGCAGAGGGGTCAAATACATATTTCCCTCATTAAAATGCTAATCAATTTATAACAATTTTGACATGCGTTTTTCTGGATTTTGTTGTTGTTATTCTGTCTCTCACTGTTCAAATAAACCTACCATTAAAATTATAGACGGATAATTTCTTTATCAGTGGGCAAACACACGAAATCAGCTGGGGATCAAATACTTTTTTCCCTCACTATATATCTACCAAATACTATATATATTAGAACACTAACCATTATATCTACCAAGAACTATGTCTATTAGAGCAATAAGCATTATATCTACCAATAACTATATCTATTAGAGCAACAAGCATTATATCTACCAAGCACTATATCTATTAGAGCACTAAGCATTATATCTACCAAGAACTATGTCTATTAGAGCAACAAGCATTATATCTACCAAGCACTATATCTATTAGAGCACTAAGCATTCACTGCCATTAAACTATCTAATGTTCATTTTCAACCGCTTACTCACTTCATTGCTGGACCTGTCAGTGTTCTATGTCAGCAAACTAATTTAAACCAGAGGCAACTGTAAACCAATGGTGGCTTATTTCTGTGACCAACACATATATTTTCATAGCCTCCAGTGATGGTTTATCTCATAGTTACTCCTATTTTAAACACATTTATGGACAATGAATAGATTGTGCAAGATGGACCTCTTCCTCCTCCATCTTCTCCTCCTCCTTCTTGCAGCATTCTCAAGCCCGATGGACAATCAGCACTAACCCTGAGTGGGAGAGAGAACCATGAGTAGGGAACATCACTGCCAAATCAGCAAGTAACCAAGCAACCAGTACAAAGTAGTACCACACAGTATACCACTGGTAATATTCCACTGTTTCCAACTTCTTAGTCTGTTAAAACTCCTTGCACTGCAACACATTCCAATGTGTCACCTTCTCCTAAGTAAGCATTTCACTGTTAGTTTATACCTATTGTTTATGAAGCATGTGACACATTTGATTTCGTTTGATCCTTCCTTACTGACCCAATACCTATCTGGCTGCGTTTACACAGGCAGCCCAATTCTGATATTTTTGTCCACTAAGAACATTTAACATCAGATCTTTTCCAAAGCTAAACTGATTGGTCAAAAGATCAATTAGTGAAAAAGATCAGAATTGGGCTGCTTGTAAGGGCCTCCCTAGTGGCGCAGTGGCCTAATGCACTGCATCACAGTTATTGAGGTGTCACTACAAACCCGGGTTCGATCCTGGGCTGTGTCACTGCCGGCTGTGACCGGGAGACCCATGTGGCAGTGCACAATTGTCCAGGTTAGGGGAGGGTTTGGCCGGCTGTGAAGTCCTTACTCGAACGACTCCTGTGGCAGGCTGGGTGCATGCATGCTGATACGGTCGCTAGTTTTCATTGGCGCGGCTGGTTAAGAGAGCAGTGTGTCAAGCCTCAGCCTCTGTGTGAGTCTCCTCCCTAACCAAGCAGACAGTAGATTAGAGCTTCTCTGTATATGAATAGTCCATACCTTGCAGTATCACCATTTCAGATGGTGTTTTACTGGAAAAAAAACTCACACACAAGTTATGCTAAATCATCTCTGGAGAGCCCTGTCGAAGGAAGAGGCAATATGGTTCTACAACAGTCTTTTAGAAGATTATCAATGATAGATAAGATTATGTCATGTCATCCCAGTGTTCATCTCTCGTGTACAGATATACAGTTGAAGTCGGAAGTTTACAAACACCTGAGCCAAATACATTTAAACTCAGTTTTTCACAATTCCTGACATTTAATCAGAGTAAAAATTCCCTGTCTTCGGTCAGTTAGGATCACCACTTTGTTTTAAGAATGTGGAATAATAGTAGAGGGAATTATTTCTTTCAGCTTTTATTTATTTCATCACATTCCCAGTGGGTCAGAAGTTTACATGCACTCAATTAGTATTTGGTAGCATTGCCTTTAATTTTTTTTAACTTGGGTCAAATGTTTCGGGTAGCCTTCCACAAGCTTCCCACGATTAGTTGTGTGAATTTTGGCCCATTCCTTCTAACAGAGCGGGTGTAACCGAGTCAGGTTTGTAGGCCTCCTTGCTCACACACGCCTTTTTAGTTCTGCCCACAGATTTTCTATGGGATTGAGGTCAGGGCTTTGTGATGGCCACTCCAATACCTTGACATTGTTGTTCTTAAGCATTTTGCCAGAACTTTGGGAGAATGCTTGGGGTCATTGTCCATTTGGAAGACCCATTTGCGACCAAGCTTTAACTTCCTGACTGATGTCTTGAGATGTTGCTTCAATATATCCACATAATCGTCCTTCTTCGTGATGCCATCTATTTTGTGAAGTGCATCAGTACCTCCTGCAGCAAAGCACCCTCATCCCAACCGTGATTCACGGCTTGCAAGCCTCCACCTTTTTCCTCAAAACTTAACGATGGTCATTATGGTCAAACAGTATTATTTTTGTTTCATCAGACCAGAGGACATTTCTCCAAAAAGTACGATCTTTGTCCCCATGTGCAGTTGCAAACTGTAGTCTGGCTTTTTTATGTCAGTTTTGGAGCAGTGGCTTCTTCCTTGCTGAGCGGCCTTTCAGGTTATGTCGATATAGGACTTGTTTTACTGTGGATATAGATAGTTTTGTACCTGTTTCCTCCAGCTTGCATATAGATGAACGTGGTACCTTCAGGCATTTGGAAATTGCTCCCAAGGATGAACCAGACTTGTGGAGGTCTACAATTATTTTTTCGAGGTCTTGGCTGATTTCTTTAGATTTTCCCATGATGTCAAGCAAAGAGGCACTGAGTTTGAAGGTAGGCCTTGAAATACATCCACAGGTACACTTCCAGTTGACTCAAATGATATCAATTAGCCTATCAGAAGCTTCTAAAGCCATGACATCATTTTCTGGAATTTTCCAAGCTGTTTAAAGGCACAGTCAACTTAGTATATGTAAACTTCTGACCCACTGGAATTGTGATACAGTGAATGTGAAATAATCTGTCCAGAAACAATTGTTGGAAAGATTACTCGTGTCATGCACAACGTAGATGTCCTAACCGACTTGCCAATACTATAGTTTGTTAACAAGACATTTGTGGAGTGGTTGAAAAATTAGTTTTAATGACTCCATCCTAAGTGTATGTAAACTTCCGACTTCAACTGTATGTATGCATAACTGGTACCATAGAATCTATCGGGAAGGAACGGGATGCGTGGGATAACGAGAAGCAATAGTTTTTTTTCTTTTTTTTGGTTGTCACTGGTTATTTGGAAAAATCACTATTTTGCAGGTGTTGGTATCTTTCGAATTTCGTAAGGGGAGGGGACATTAACCTGCAAAGAGAGAGGGTGGAGCTACAGTTCTGCTCCTCGTTCTAGCATCTTTTCATCTCTTCTCTTCACACGTATGTACCCAGAACTTAATCAAGCAGCTGGCCAATGGGACTTTATTTGTGGGACGTGGGACTTTATTTCTGAGTTAACCAAGACTAACCCAGTGTACAGTATACATCTCTAACCCTAACCCAGTGTAGACATCGTGCCAACCCAGTATAGGCATCATGCCATTCGTCAGGTGTGCCAACATCTGTCAAATAGGCTAAAATACTCCAGACTGCAGTAACTCATTACATAACATTTCCTCGTTTTACTAGCCTTGTGAGGACTTCTGATACCAACAAGGATAGTAAGAACCAAACCACACACATACACACAAGCGCACATGCCACATGCACACACAACCACACTGTAAACAATGCTTTGGGGGCAACCTTTAATTCCTTCAATATGCAGTTGCTTCTTCTTTCATTTTCTCTCTTTGGCTTTGCTAATGTTGTTGGTTCCCTCTGGCTTTCATCATAGTGGGCTATTCAGAGCCACCAGCTAATGTTCCCTCTCCTCTACAGCACTGTTATTATGAAGCTTTTCAATAGATTACAGAGACCAATGTTCAATGTCCTGTCCTTTCTTCCTGTCCTGTTCTATACTGCCCTGTCCTATCTCTGTCCTGTCCCATCTTTTTCCTGTCCTGTCCTACCTCCGTCCTGTCCCATCTTTTTCATGTCCTGTCCCATCTTTTTCCTGTCCTGTCCTTTCTTAGCTCTGTCCTGTCCCATCTCTTTCTTGTCCTGTCACATCTCTTTCTTAAACACTGTCAAACCATTCCATCGAAACCATCCAATATTCTGCTTTCAAAATGTGTGGCTGTGTTAACAGACCATGGAACATGAATGTTCTGAGACATACAAAGGGGATGGATGGATGGATGGGTGGATGGATGGATGGATGGAAGGGGATAGGGAGGAGGGAGTTGAACATGGTGGTGGAGAGGTGGAGGAGGGAGTGGTGGAGGAGGGGGATGGATGGGTGGATGGAAAGGGATAGGGAGGAGGGAGTGGTGGAGGAGGGGGATGGATGGGTGGATGGAAAGGGATAGGGAGGAGGGAGTGGTGGAGGAGGGGGATGGATGGATGGATAGATGGAAGGGCAGAAGGAAGGGCAGAAGGAGAAGGGATGTGGGGGGTTCAATAATAATGAAAGCAATAAAAAGCTTTCATTCTCTCATCTCCTGTGTGTGTGTGTGTGTGTGTGCGCACACGCCCACACTGAGCTGACACAATAAGTCACATCACCCATCAATCACTGGTAGTTACAGCACCAATAATTTCCATCCCAGACGTTTTGTTATTCATCAATAACATATGTATCTTAGTATTACTGTGTGTTCAGTTGTGGTTGAAGGCTTGCATCTTATCCTCTTCACTCCAAATGTTTGACATCAAATAATGTTGATATGAATTCCGTGCACGCTTGAAACTAAATCCATACGTTTGAATCTACATCCAACCCATTTAAAGATTCATCTACTGCCACCAACAAATTACTACATTTTTGTGACAACTGTGACCATTATCAAAGTTATTATCAAAAAAAGAAAATAAAACCAGATAAAAAAAGGCTACCAGGAAAAAGAAGAAGCATATCTACAAATATTACAACTATCTAATAATCATGCATGGATCAACATCTGCGATTCCACCATACATTAGCATGTAGACATTATGACACAAACAGAAAACAATCAAGAAATAAACCAATACAAGCGGGTGTCAGTACCATAGAAATAGAATTCTAGCGCTGTATTATATGCATATATACTGTACGTATATCTATGGTGGGTACCTACAGCTATTCCTCTGGCTGCCGTCCATGGATCCTGGAGAAGAAGACATCCCAGTGGTGTTGTAGATCAGAGCCAGAGGAAAGGGAGAGGAGGGCAGGATGGGCTGTGGACAGGGTGAGGCGGCAAAGAGAGGCGATGTTACCAACTCTCAATCGCAGCACCGTCTGTCTCCCTCTGCGCTCATCCTAAGAGGCTGCTTAAACCACTATCTCACACACACAGTCATGCACATATACAGTATTATACACACACACTCTCACACACAGGAGTACGGCAGCAACGTTCTCCCCCACGCTGGCTGTCTGAAAGGGTCGAGCTGCTGCCTGCAGGCTGAATGGTCTGGCTGTGGAGACAGAGAGGCTTCAGCACGGCTAGGAGCTGGGGATGGACCAATCTCACGGCTAGGAGTTGGGAATGGACCAATCACAAGGCTAGGAGCTGGGAATGTATCAATCACATGGCTGGGAGCTGGGGATTGACCAATCACATGATTAGGAGCTGGGAATGTACCAGTCACTCAGCTAAGAGCTGTGAATGTACCAATCACACAGCTAAGAGCTGGGAATGTACCAATCACATGGCTAAGAGCTGGGAATGTACCAATCACATGGCTAAGAGCTGGGAATGTACCAATCACATGGCTAAGAGCTGGGAATGTACCAATCACATGGCTAAGAGCCACAGTCATAGAGCTCCGATAAGAGCCGGGAGAAGCAAAGAGAGGCAAAAAGTGTGAGTGTGTGCATTTGTGCACATGTAAGACAGAGCGAGGAGGAGTAAGATAACCTCTGATATGATGTGTTGTTATCATTTACATCTGTCTGGACAATAATCCAAATCCAATAAGGCTGAACATCATAACAAAAATCAGCCCCTCTTCTTCTCTCCTCCCTCTTCTCTTAGGGCCCAATTCAGATTTAGGAAATGTACGCCTTTTATTTCCTACGCACTTCTCAGTAGTTGGTTTTCAGACTTACAGAACCAGTCAAACGTTTGGACACACCTACTCATTCAAGGGTTTTTCTTTATTGCTACTATATATACTATATATTGTTACTATAATAGTGAAGATATCAAAACAATGAAATAACACACATAACACATATATCATGTAGTAACCCAAAAAATATATTTTAGATTTTAGATTCTTCAAAGTTGACACCCTTTTCCTTGATGACAGATTTGCACATTCTTGGCATGCTCTCAACCAGCTTCACCTGGAATGCTTTTCCAACAGTCTTGAAGGAGTTCCCACATATGCGGAGCACTTGTTGGCTGCTTTTCCTTCACTCTGTGGTCCTGCTCATCTGAAACCATCTCAATTGGGTTGAGATCGGGTGATTGTGGAGGCCAGGTCATCTGATGCAGCACTCCATCACTCCTTTTCTTGGTCAAATAGCTCTTACACAGCCTGCAGATGTGTTGGGTCATTGTCCTGTTGAAAAACAAATGATAGTCCCACTAAGTGCAAACCAGGAGGGATGGGATATTGCTGCAGAATGCTGTGGTAGTCATGCTGGTTAAAAGTGCCTTGAATTCTAAATAAATCACTGACAGTGTCACCAGCAAAGCACCCACACACCATCACACCTCCTCCTCCATGCTTCATGGTGTGAACTACACATGCGGAGATCATCCGTTCACCTACTCTGCGTCTCACAAAGACATAGCGGTTGAAACCAAAGATCTCAAATTTGGACTCATCAGACCAAAGGACAGATTTCCACCGCTCAAATGTCCATTGCTTCTGTTTCTTGGCACAAGCAAGTCTCTTCTTCTTATTGGTGTCCTTTAGTAGTGGTTTCTTTGCTACAATTCGACCATGAAGGCCTAATTCATGCAGACTCCTCTGAACAGATGATGTTGAGATGTGTCTGTTTCTTGAACTCTGTGAAGCATTTATTTGGGCTGCAATTTCTAAGGCTGGTAACTCTAATGAACATATCCTCTGCAGCAAAGGTAACTCTGGGTCTTCCTTTCCTGTGGTGGGCCTCATGAGAGCCAGTTTCATCATAGTGCTTGATGGTTTTTGACAAATTTTCCGGATTGAACAAAGTAACAATGGACTGTCGTTTCTCTTTGCTTATTTGAGCTGTTCTTGCAATAATATGGACTTTGTCTTTTACCAAGTAGGGCTATCTTCTGAATACCACCCCTATCTTGTCACAAATCAACACATTGAGAAGGAAAGAAATTCCACAAGGCGCACCTGTTAATTGAAATGCATTCCAGGTGACTACCTCATGAAGCTGGTTGAGAGAATGCTAAGAGTGTGCAAAGCTGTCATCGAGGCAAAGGGTGGCTACTTTGAAAAATATCAAATATATTTAGATTTGATTAACTCTTTTTTGGTTTCTACATGATTCCATGTGTATTATTTCATAGTTTGATGTATTCGCTATTATTCTACAATATAGAAAATAGTTTAAATAAAAAATAAAAAACATGGAATGTAGGTGAAGGTGTGTCCAAACTTTTGATTGGTACTGTACCTTATGCAGATGCATAACGGGCTCTGCAGGCGTGATCAGCCAACCTCCTGCATTTCAACACATTGTGCCATGTTGCAGAGATGTTTTGTTGTTGTTTTATTTATGAAATGTTTTAATTTTTTATTTAACCTTTATTTAACTAGGCAAGTCAGTTAAGAACAAATTCTTATTTACAATGACGGCCTACCAAAAGAGATAAAAAATTATAATAAAAAAAAATATATAACATAGAAATATAAGACAAAACACACATCACTACATAAAGAGAGACCTAAGACAACAACATGGCAAGGCAGCAACACATGACATCACAGCATGGTAGCAACACAACATGACAACAACATGGTAGCAGCACAAAACATAGTACAAACATTATTGGGCACAGACAACAGCACAAAGGGCAAGAAGGTAGAGACAGCAATACATCACACACAGCAGCCACAACTGTCAGTAAGTGTGTCCATGATTGAGTCTTTGAATGAAGAGATTGAGATAAAGCTGTCCAGTTCGAGTGTCTGCAGCTAGTTCCAGTCGCAACCTGCAGCGAACTGAAAAGACAAGCGACCCAAGGATGTGTGTGCTTTGGGGACTTTTAACAGAATGTGACTGGTAGAACGGGTGTTGTATGTGGAGGATGAGGGCTGAAGTAGATATCTCAGATGGGGGGAGTGGGGCCTAAGAGGGTTTTATAAATAAGCATCAACCAGTGGGTCTTGCGACGGGTATACAGAGATGACCAGTTTACAGAGGAGTATAGAGCGCAATGATGTGTCCTATAAGGAGCATTGGTGGCAAATCTGATGGCCGAATGGTAAAGAACATCGAGCCGCTCGAGAGCACCCTTACCTATCGATCTATAAATTATGTCTCCGTAATCTAACATGGGTAGGATGGTCATCTGAATCAGGGTTAGTTTGGCAGCTGGGGTGAAAGAGGAGCGATTACGATAGAGGAAAGCAAGTCTAGATTTAACTTTAGCCTGCAGCTTTGATATGTGCTGAGAGAAGGACAGTGCACTGTCTAGCTATACTCCTAAGTACTTGTATGAGGTGACTACCTCAAGCTGTAAACCGTCAGAGGCAGTAATCACACCTGTGGGGAGAGGGGCATTCTTCTTACCAAACTACATTACCTTTGTTTTGGAGGTGTTCAGAACAAGGTTAAGGGTAGAGAAAGCTTGTTGGGCACAAAGAAAGCTTTGTTGTAGAGCATTTAACACAACATCTGGGGAGGGGCCTTCTACTCCTCCTATGAGAGAGCTTCCTACTGCCTGAGCTATGTTGTTGATGTAAATTGAGAAGAGTGTGGGGCCTAGGATTGAGCCTTGGGGTACAGGCAATAGCTGAGACAGCAGATTTTCTGACTTTATACACTGCACTCTTTGAGAGAGGTAGTTAGCAAACTAGGCCAAAGACCCCTCAGAGACACCAATACTCCTTAGCCGGCCCACAAGAATGGAACGGTCTACCGTATCAAAAGCTTTGGCCAATAGCAGCACAACATTGCTCAGAATCAAGGGCAATGGGGACATTGAGGGCCTTTAAGGTTGTAGTGACACATCCATAACCTGGGTGGAAACCAGATTGCATACCAGAGAGAATACTATCGACATCAAGAAAGCCAGTCAGGCGCCCCAAGAGGGAGGGGGGTACTGTCAGGTCTGCTCCCGCTCTTCCCTCAAAGTAGTATTAGTTTAGTATTAGTTTGCTGACGGTGTTCCTGTCTCGTTCTATGTCCGTCTTTATTAAATGTTTTACTCCCCGTAACTGCTTCGTCTCTCTTCGTCTTTTTGGGGTCAAGTTTCAGGATCTCCTGACTGCCTGCAGTGACTGCCTGCAGGGAGAACATTTTTAGCGGGGCAGGGGAAAAATAGGGAGAAGCATCGGGGATAGTCACATTAGAAGCGGTGGGAGATGAGGAAATGTTGGAAGGGCAAGGAGGCATGGCTGAGTCAAATAGGAATCCTGACTTAATGAAGTGGTGATTAAAGAGCTCAGCCATGTGCTTCTTGTCAGTAACAACCACATCATCAACTTGAAGGGACATGGGCAGCTGTGAGGACGAGGGTTTATTCTCCAGGTCTTTAACCGTTTTCCAGAACTTCTTGGCGTTAGACCCACAGAGAGAGAGAACTGCTTCTTAAAGTAACTAACTTTGGCCTTCCAGATAGCCTGAGTGAACTTGTTTCTTATTTGCCTGAACGAGAGCCAGCCAGCATCAGTATGCTTATGCCGAGCCTTTAGCCAAATGCAATTCTTGAGGTGGAGTAACTCTGCAAGATCATGGTTGAACCAGGGGCTGAACCTGTTTTTAATTCTCATTTTCTTAGTGGGGGAGTGTTTATTAACAATACCACTGAAAACATCAAAAAAGAAGGTCCAAGTGTCTTCAAGCTGATTCTGTACCATTTTAAAGAGGACAGTTCATGAAGGAAGGCTTGCTAATTAAATTATTTTAGCAAGCGTCTATGACAAATCAGGACAGGTCGTTTCACTGAGCAGCCATTACGAACACAGGCAGTAAAACAGTGATCACTTAAGGTCATTACAGAAAACACCAGACTGATACCTATCAGGATTATATGTGAGGATAACATCAATTAGAGTAGCTTTTTCTGGGTGTTTGGAGTCATACCTTGTGGGATTGGTAATAATCTGAGAAAGATCAAGGGAGGCCCATTGCTTTAGGACTTAGTCAGGTGGTTTAAGCATGTCCCAGTTCTAGTTCACCTAGCAGGACAAATTCAGACTTGGTGTCAAGGGCCAGGAGAGAGCTTAGGGCAGGTAGGGTACAGGCCGGTGCTGATAGAGGACGATAGCACCCAGCAACGGTCAGCAAAGAGCTATTTGAAATGTTAATACTTAAAACCAGCAAATCAAATTGTTTGGGGACAGACTTGGTGGAGACAACCGAGCACTGATGGTGATCCTTGGTAAAGATTGCCACTCCCCCACCTTTAGAAGATCTGTCTTGCCGAAAAAGGTTATAACCAGAAAGGTTAACATCAGTATTCAAAACACTCTTCCTTAACCACGTCTCAGTAATGACCAACACATCTGGATTGGAGAAATCAGTAAAGCAGATATCAGAGCACAAGTCAGAATTGGGGCTAGCAGCAGTAGATGGGACAGGGTGTGCATGCACATTTCGAGATATCATCAACAGTAACACAATCAAGGCACGGCATAGTACAGGGAGAGCTCTGCAGTGCTGATTTATGACATCTGAATGTGCATTAGACAGCAACAATATCATATTGTACAGCAATTTCATCAGGTAACATGAATACAAAGCCGGTTAGAGGTGCCTAGAATGGAATGGGAGGCCAAAAGTCTGTGAAACCTGTGAAACAAACATGGTCTGTCCCACGGTTGGGTAAAGAAAGTTAGTGGTCAACAAAGCATGCAGGTGTCATGATGAAAATATCAAAATGCACAATAATTTTTTCAAATATATAACGACTTGGGGCTAGCCATTGTAAGTTCAGAGTCACTCACCCCAACAGTGCATGTGTGCTGGAGGCGAGCGTAAGCTCGGGAGAGAGAGGGAGGGGAGTTATAGCTCATCTCATGCTTTTCTTCACATTTTGCCATGAGGCCGAGAGACATTTTTGAAGTTTTAAAGCTAATTTCCTGCAATTCTACACATTTTGTAATCATATTCTATCTGGGGGCACCCCAATTTCCAAATATGTTTTTGGATTGGGGGACCCTGGTTCAGTAATCCAACCCTGACTATTGCTAGCAATCCTCAGGAACAACCACATGAGCATGACAGAGGAAAGGAATGTAAACTAAAGATATATTGGAATGATGCAAAATGTAAGGAAACTAACATTAAATTGACAGTTATAAATGTATAGTATGTGGGTATAACTAACGGTGGCTACCAATAGGGGCTAATATTTAACATGATACAAAATGTAAAAACTACAGTGAAAAGTCAGGGCATATAGTTTTTAAAATTGCTTTGGTACTATTTTCACAAGTATGTGATACATTTTCACAACTCTTAGTATAAAACTTCAAACTGGTCACACTTGTAACGCAGCCTGTCTTTCCTTCAAAACCTGTCATTATGCATTACTTTGGATTGTAAACATCTCTCACCACACACTTATTGATTAAAAATATACATTTATTGTGAAATGTAATGAGAACATTGGTTAAATCACCAAAACACAACATAATGATATCTTTTCAATTTAGTATTTTTAACTGCCAATTAATCCAATAGCAAACAATGCAAGCTACATGTTTCAATTAGCCCTTATGTAACAGTATAACTTTAGACCGCCCCCTCGCCCATACCCGGGCGCGAACCAGGGACCCTCTGCACAAATCAACAACAGTCACCCACGAAGCATCGTTACCCATCGCTCCACAAAAGCCACGGCACTTGCAGAGCAAGGGGAACCACTACTTCAAGGTCTACTTCCGGCGCCGGCGCCGACAGAGATGGCCGCCTCGCTTCGCGTTCCTAGGAAACTATGCAGTTTTTTGTTTTTTTAAGTGTTATTTCTTACATTAGTACCCCAGGTCATCTTAGGTTTCATTACATACAGTCGAGAAGAACTACTGAATATAAGATCAGCGTCAACTCACCATCAGTACGACCAAGAATATGTTTTTCGCGACGCGGATCCTGTGTTCTGCCTTACAAACAGGACAACGGAGTGGATCCTATGCAGCGACCCAAAAAAACGACTCCGAAAGAGAGGGAAACGAGGCGGTCTTCTGGTCAGACTCCGGAGACGGGCACACCGTGCACCACTCCCTAGCATTCTTCTTGCCAATGTCCAGTCTCTTGACAACAAGGTTGATGAAATCCGAGCAAGGGTAGCATTCCAGAGGGACATCAGAGACTGTAACGTCCTTTGCTTCACTGAAACATGGCTCACTGGAGAGACTCTATCCGAAGCGGTGCAGCCAACGGGTTTCTCCACGCATCGCGCTGACAGAAACAAACATCTTTTTGGTAAGAAGAGGGGCGGGGGCGTATGCCTCATGGCCAACGTGACATGGTGTGATGAAAGAAACATACAGGAACTCAAATCCTTCTGTTCACCTGATTTAGAATTCCTCACAATCAAATGTAGACCGCATTATCTACCAAGAGAATTCTCTTCGATTATAATCACAGCCGTATATATCCCCCCCAAGCAGACACATCGATGGCTCTGAACGAACTTTATTTAACTCTCTGCAAACTGGAAACGATTTATCCGGAGGCTGCATTCATTGTAGCTGGGGATTTTAACAAGGCTAATCTGAAAACAAGACTCCCTAAATTTTATCAGCATATTGATTGCGCAACCAGGGGTGGAAAGACCTTGGATCATTGTTACTCTAACTTCCGCGACGCATATAAGGCCCTGCCCCGCCCCCCTTTCGGAAAAGCTGACCACGACTCCATTTTGTTGATCCCTGCCTACAGACAGAAACTAAAACAAGAGGCTCCCACGCTGAGGTCTGTCCAACGCTGGTCCGACCAAGCTGACTCCACACTCCAAGACTGCTTCCATCACGTGGACTGGGAGATGTTTCGTATTGCGTCAGATAACAACATTGACGAATACGCTGATTCGGTGTGCGAGTTCATTAGAACGTGCGTTGAAGATGTCGTTCCCATAGCAACGATTAAAACATTCCCTAACCAGAAACCGTGGATTGATGGCAGCATTCGTGTGAAACTGAAAGCGCAAACCACTGCTTTTAATCAGGGCAAGGTGTCTGGTAACATGACCGAATACAAACAGTGCAGCTATTCCCTCCGCAAGGCTATCAAACAAGCTAAGCGCCAGTACAGAGACAAAGTAGAATCTCAATTCAACGGCTCAGACACAAGAGGCATGTGGCAGGGTCTACAGTCAATCACGGACTACAGGAAGAAATCCAGCCCAGTCACGGACCAGGATGTCTTGCTCCCAGGCAGACTAAATAACTTTTTTGCCCGCTTTGAGGACAATACAGTGCCACTGACATGGCCTGCAACGAAAACATGCGGTCTCTCCTTCACTGCAGCCGAGGTGAGTAAGACATTTAAACGTGTTAACCCTCACAAGGCTGCAGGCCCAGACGGCATCCCCAGCCGCGCCCTCAGAGCATGCGCAGACCAGCTGGCCGGTGTGTTTACGGACATATTCAATCAATCCCTATACCAGTCTGCTGTTCCCACATGCTTCAAGAGGGCCACCATTGTTCCTGTTCCCAAGAAAGCTAAGGTAACTGAGCTAAACGACTACCGCCCCGTAGCACTCACATCCGTCATCATGAAGTGCTTTGAGAGACTAGTCAAGGACCATATCACCTCCACCCTACTTGACACCCTAGACCCACTCCAATTTGCTTACCGCCCAAATAGGTCCACAGACGATGCAATCTCAACCACACTGCACACTGCCCTAACCCATCTGGACAAGAGGAATACCTATGTGAGAATGCTGTTCATCGACTACAGCTCGGCATTCAACACCATAGTACCCTCCAAGCTCGTCATCAAGCTCGAGACCCTGGGTCTCGACCCCGCCCTGTGCAACTGGGTACTGGACTTCCTGACGGGCCGCCCCCAGGTGGTGAGGGTAGGCAACAACATCTCCTCCCCGCTGATCCTCAACACTGGGGCCCCACAAGGGTGCGTTCTGAGCCCTCTCCTGTACTCCCTGTTCACCCACGACTGCGTGGCCACGCACGCCTCCAACTCAATCATCAAGTTTGCGGACGACACAACAGTGGTAGGCTTGATTACCAACAACGACGAGACGGCCTACAGGGAGGAGGTGAGGGCCCTCGGAGTGTGGTGTCAGGAAAATAACCTCACACTCAACGTCAACAAAACTAAGGAGATGATTGTGGACTTCAACCGTAAGGCTCTCCAGAGGGTAGTGAGGTCTGCACAACGCATCACCGGGGGCAAACTACCTGCCCTCCAGGACACCTACACCACCCGATGTCACAGGAATGCTATAAAGATCATCAAGGACATCAACCACCCGAGCCACTGCCTGTTCACCCCGCTATCATCCAGAAGGCGAGGTCAGTACAGGTGCATCAAAGCTGGGACCGAGAGACTGAAAAACAGCTTCTATCTCAAGGCCATCAGACTGTTAAACAGCCACCACTAACACTGAGTGGCTGCTGCCAACACACTGACACTGACTCAACTCCAGCCACTTTAATAATGGGAATTGATGGGAAATGATGTAAATATATCACTAGCCACTTTAAACTATGCCACTTTGTTTACATACTCATCTCATTTGTACATACTGTACTCGATACCATCTACTGTATCTTGCCTATGCTGCTCTGTACCATCACTCATTCATATATCCTTATGTACATATTCTTTATCCCCTTACACTGTGTACAAGACAGTAGTTTTGGAATTGTTAGTTAGATTACTTGTTATTACTGCATTGTCGGAACTAGAAGCACAAGCATTTCGCTACACTTGCATTAACATCTGCTAACCATGTGTATGTGACAAATAAAATTTGATTTGATTTGACGTTGAGACTTGTGTTTTGCGGGGTAGTATTTAATGAAGCTGCCAGTTGAGGACTTGTGAGGCGTCTGTTTCTCAAACTAGACACTCTAATGTACTTGTCCTCTTGCTCAGTTGTGCACCTGGGCCTCCCACTCCTCTTTCTATTCTGTTAGAACCAGTTTGCCCTGTTCTGTGAAGGGAGTAGTACACAGCGTTATACGAGATCTTCAGTTTCTTGATAATTTCTCGCATGGAATAGCCTTCTTATCTCAGAACAACAATAGACTGACGAGTTTCAGAAGGAAGTCCTTTGTTTCTGGCAATTTTGAGCCTGTAATCGAGCCCACAAATGCTGATGCTCCAGATACTCAACTAGTCTAAAGAAGGCCAGTTTCATTGCTTCTTTATGGGGCAAAGTTTTCAGCTGTGCTAACATAATAAGAGAAACTGTATGTGCACATGGAGATGTTTCCCCCACGTTTTCCAGGCACTTGGACGGTCGCCCATTAGCCGACGAGATTCCGCCTACGGCACCAAGTTTTGGCCAGGTTGAAGCCCGCTTCATCTAAAAATATATACTTGTGATGGTTCACAGCAGCATCAAGCAACATCACCCTTTAAAAACATATGTTGGTTAGTTATTTTTTACAGTACAGTTCCAATATGATATTGTGAAGTAGAATGTGTATCAAACAGTAACAGTAATACAGTATATAGTGCTGTACCGGAACATACTCGGCCCGCAGTTGTTTCACCCGGTCGCTGGTTCTCACAAAAGGCACCAGGTAAATACTTTTCATAGACACCTGGTGTCCCTTCAAAATGTGGGCGATTGTTGTTGATCTTCTGTCAATTCTGAAGGTAGAACAGAGTATCAGTATACTGTAACATGTTTTGTGAATTTACTTGCATTACAATATGTCATTTCTTGTAAATGTAATGGTAAAGCATAGCGCACATCCTGCAGACTTACCATTTTACTTGGCGAAATGTTCTCATGATGGAATTGACAGTTGATCTTTTCAGATTGGGGTGAACTAATGTGTCAGCCTCCACCATGGTAAAGCCGCTGGATACATGGTCAACGACGATGGCCACGACTTTATTAGACATAACTGCCTCCCTCTCTCTGATGTCCACATTTTTGATGGGACCCATGCCCACCTCTTCGACATCTTTGTTGGGGCCCATGCCCACCTCTTCGACATCTTTGATGGGGCCCATGCCCACCTCTTCGACCTCTTGATGGGGCCCATGCCCACCTCTTCGACCTCTTGATGGGGCCCATGCCCACCTCTTCGACCTCTTTGATGGGGCCCATGCCCACCTCTTCGACCTCTTCGATGGGGCCCATGCCCACCTCTTTGATGGGGCCCATGCCCACCTCTTTTATTTAGTCACATTGAGATTTACGTCTCTTTTTCAACTGAACCCTGGCCAAGAATGCAACATGCATATAGTTAGTTACACATGAGACACAACACAACATAAACACCATAATGAACAGAATGGAAGAACAGCACAAAGTGCATAAGAGATTATAAACATGTGCAATCTGTGGTCAGCAGCCATCCAAACAGGATCTAAAATCACCAATCAGAATAAAATGATCTAGTTATAAGCACTTCTACAAAGTGTTCCAAGATGATGGGGCAGCAAATCAAAAAGCACTCTTACCAAACTCAGTTCTTGTGTTGGGAACAGTATGTAAAATGCAGTTCTGTGATCTCAGATGGTAATGACCATGACTCTGTAGGGAAGGTAAAGCACTTCAATATATTGGTAGCTGCCTTAAAATGGCCTTAGAGACAAGCATGTAATAGTGACTCTGTTGCCTTACGGTTAAGGATGTCCTTCCTGCTAACTGATAGAAGGTACAGTGATGTGTATGAGGCCTTGTGTTTGTTACAAATCTTAGAGCAGAATTCAACATTGTTGATTCCTATGGTCACGCGCACACACACACAAAATATGTCCTTATCAAAAACCATACAATAGGGGGAAAGGACTTTGTTTTATATCCATAGTAGTAATTTATTTTCTTCATAGAACTGGATAGACAAATGGTCCACAAGTGTGAATCCCAGCATAAGTAACAATTCTCACATAAAATAAATACACACAGCACCTGGTCAGCATCACTGTAAAATATTCTCAGCATCCCATGGGAGCGATTACTGAAGAATATATTCACGTATTTTTTTCAATATATGTAATTTACAAAACAAAAACAACATACAGTGTTCATACAGTGTTCTGTCATGTTGATAGTATTGTCAAAGTGTTTTCCTTGATCTTTTCATGTCCACATATTTTACACTCATACGTACAAACAATCTACAGTTTCTACACACAGTACAATGATAGCACGTTGATGTTTAAGTCACATTTCAATAACGGCAGTTTCATCTTAAGTGGACATGAGCTTTAATAGACTAAGGGCGCTCTTTTGGCGTAAACACGGCGGCCCTTTTGAAATACCTACTTACTTGTGCCTATTCACTAAGAAATATGTCCCTTTTATTGCTTTGGTTTCTGCTCTCCTTGGAACTTGAACCCCCACTGAAAGCAGAGAGAAGTACAACCATTTCAAAGAAGGTAACAGGATCACCAGAAATGTTTTGCTTTAAAAAAGACGCAGAGTAAACTTGCACCAAGTCATCCCACTCTGATCAGAAGCAATCATAGAACTGATACTGTTACACAAAGACCCAAAGTGTCACCATAAGACAGCAATACAAAAGCAGCTCCTGCTTTGGACAAACATACAGGGCAGCCAAAGAGATCAGACACCACAAGCATGCTTAACATCCTGTTTACTGTGAGGGCTACTTTCACAAGCCTGCCACACGGACCTTTGATTTGAAAGAGATATGAACAGAGAAAGGTTTAAAGGTTGATGGGTCTAATACTTGGGTCCAGATTCTTATGCTGGAAACAACAAGCATCTATCTAAAGGGAGAATGGCTGGGATTTTGACACTTCCCAAAACCACTCTGCAATTGCTAACACATTTTCATTTGAATTTACTTTGAACAAATGTTATGATTACCATGCGACCTGTCAGGCAATTACAGAGACAAAATGTCTGTTTTCAGGGGCAAACATTTGTTTGGCGGAGACCTAATCAGCAAAGGAGTGCCCAAGGCTGACACTATAAAGAACATCACATTGATCTAGATATCTATTGTATTAGTATTTTAGTTCATAGATATTTTATATTGGCCCCTATTGACCTGTGCTCGTTCTTTGGGATTAAAACACCAGAACAGAAGTAGAAAAATATTTGGCACTCGCACACACACATTCACTCTCACACACACACAACCACACCCACCCACACACGCACACCCAAACACAGAGAGAGAGAGAGAGAGAGAGAGAGAGAGAGAGAGAGAGAGAGAGAGAGAGAGAGAGAGAGAGAGAGAGAGAGAGAGAGAGAGAGCACAACAGAGATTACAAATTCAATCTACACTCTCAAACATGAACACATTATTTTTACAAGTATCTTTTGCAAACTCACTCAAACACACACATTTGTCAGTTATGGGTAAACACAAATAACAATAGATGTCATATACAGACATATGCAACACTAAAGAGATCTGATTCTAATAAATAAAATCCAGCACTACATCAGACACTCAATTGTACCAAGCACACAGCAACAGAGAAATCCCGCAGGCTACACATTCAACAAGCCCAATAGCCCTGCAGTCCGATATCACACTCACACTACAGTTGAGCAATGGCGAGATCAGCTCTCTCACTGATTGTCACCACACTTGTGACACAAAGATTAGAAGGGATGGCGTGGACACGGTGACAGGAAAGCACATAATAATCAATAAAGACATAGGGCTAGATTCAACCAAGCCTGCCTTGCCAATGTACATACCCTTGCGCACATGTTATTCTGAAAACTGTAGGCATCTATCTACCTTTGAGGGGATTTTTCGAGGGGGGGGGGACGGGGGGGGGACGGTGGACACAATAACTTGAACATTTCATATCACAGAGAAAATTGTGTTTTATAGTACTGTGGAAAAACACAACACAATTTGGATTTAATTGAGCCCTTCTAATTAATCTGTGAGTGACTAGTTGCTATGGTTCTATTCCCATGAGCTGCATGACCGAAGGACAATGTGCTTAGTAACAGTGTATATGGAATCATTTGTGCTTCATTAATACTGCATCGTTTAACGACTGAACCGACTGACTTTGGTCCCCCTAGGTGTAATGTCCTTCAGAGACAGCAGAGGGCACATGTTGGCCGTAGCTAACTGGAATGTCAAACATGCTGATGAAGAGTGAGCATAAGACCCCTATGTGAGACGCAGGAAGCATGAGCTGTAACGCTGGACTCGTTAACGCATTGAAAGCAACAATATTCTAGCCTTTCAAAATGAAAGGATATCTCCACTGATGTGTTAAATAGGTTCTCATCTTATTTACTCATCTTTGTCTGTTTTTCCAATATCTTTACAGAACCATAATGATGCACTTTATCATTGGAGATCAATGTACATGAATAGGCTCCTCAGAAGTCTCATTGAACCAATGACAAAAACATACAGAAGGATGCAACACTTTCTCCATCTTTCTCCCTAATACGCACACAACATATAGCTATTTAGGCATATATTTCACTGCTTGATGTAAATGTGATGTGGACAAACATACATTGTCATTTTCTTTCTGTGCATATCAACAAAACCGATCCCTTCGAATTACCATCAATGAATAAACTTAAATATTTACCAGTTATTTGTCCTGTCATTATTTCTTTTCTTGCAATATATCTTCAACACACATGTACAAGTCCATTTTCTATATGATAAAATAACTCGTTTCAATGCCAAGTTTGAACACATAATCTATATCATTATTTTGATGCAGGGAGCTTGGTGCATGTCACCTGGTAAGGGAAATATTGTCTGCAATATTCTCTTTCAGAGGAAGCCATTAAGATATGTAAATTCAGTGGAAAGCTAAGTTACAGTGAAAGCCATTTTCATGTGGAAATCTGTTGGAGGGCATCTTTAACCTCATATTATTTGGTATTAGGGTCAGATATGGGTGCTATGATGAATTGAGGGTGTATGGATGTTTGATCTCTTTTGTTGGGAAGTATCCCCATTAGGCATTGTAGCTATCAAGCAGTATCTTTGTATCCTTTGGCAGTGGTTTATAAATGTATACCTTTGTTGGCAGGATTTCATTCTGTCTAATCTGCCTAATCTCTGAGAAGCAAACCCAATGTGCTATTTTATGCTGTGGTCAAGATGCCAGCTAGTCTGTGCTGGCTATATGGGTCACATCTGCATTTTAAGTCTGATGCTATCGTCATATTTTCTCAGTAATCTGGGACTGTTGTGACACTGTTGATGACAGTCTGTTTTTTAGTGTTTAATGAGCAACATTGGATTGCTAAAGGCTGAGATTGTACGGTTGGTTGGGCTCTGGTTGTAATGTGGCTACTGAAGCTACACTGAAGCTACACTCTGCTGCCTTCTGGTGGTGAATTGTGCTACTGCAGCACCTGGCCCCGTGTTTCAGGCAGCTTTAGTGCTAGGAAACTCCCGGCAGCGAGTGCACCCGCAGCGAACAAGATGGGCACAGCTTTGGTGATGCCTACAAATGACTGGAAGATGCTTATGCCCAGGACAGCAGCCAACTTGCAAAGGGCATTTAAGAAGCCAAATGCAGTGGTCCTAAAAAAAGAGAAAACAATGGAAATTGTCAGCACTTCTGACAGGGTCACTTCTTAAAACTTAACATGAAAACTTCAATATCTTTTCAATACAGACGTTTGTTATAAAATACACCTTTATTCACTGTGCAAGAATTAAGGAGCTGTAACACTTTCAAAATGTGAGGTAGCTCCACTTGCCTTTTATCCGAGGGGTACAGTTCCACAGTCAACACATCCAGGGCATTCCAGGAAGCTATGCTGATGCCGCCAAAGAGACATAAAAGGGCGATCATTCCCGACTCGGTACTGCCGAATGACAGGAAGAAACAGCTGACACAAGATATGACACTTGATCCCGCTGTGTAGGAAAAGAGATTGAGGGGGAAGAGAAAGAGGGTGAAAAAGATCAGACAAAGATTAGGGACCTTTCTGTAGTCGGATACTCATGAAGTACTGTGGTGTAGGAAGGGGGGGCATAATTAATGTATCACCAGATGTATAATCTCAAAATATGCACATATTCTTTAAATCTTGTATAGAGCATTAAAAACACATTAATGAAGGCGTGACATACCCAGCATCCTCAGACGTCCAATTTTGTCCATCAGCAGAGCTGACACAATGTTGCCGGGTAACACGGCCAATGTGCCCAGGAAACTGACAAAGTAGATCATGTAGGCGTTGTTGTCATCAGTGAAGTCCAGCAGACAGCCTTCCTTGTTGTGTAGGAAGGTGCTGTTTACCAGTTTGCTGTTGATGATTCTGTTCTGGAACAAGTCTGTCAAGAGAAAAGAAAGTTAAGAGTGGTGTCAAGAAGGGTCCAAGGGTAGGATACTGCCCAGTTCAATGGTATTAGGTATTTTATTTGTATCCCCATTAGCTGTTACAAAAGCAGCAGCTACTCTTCCTGGGGTCCATCACAAAACATGAAACATAATACAGAATTACATAATACAGAACATCTAGGCATGGACTGGGCTCATAACTAGTGTAAGCTCCACTTTATATTGTTTATGCTTCTTGTTTTGGGAGACACTTTACCTGTATTGTAAAAGAGGGTTGAGATGAAGGTGCAGTTTCTGAAGAAGCTTCTGCTCGAGGTGATGTCCTCAAAGTAGCACTCCTCAAACAAAGAGTCCTCAAACACCATGGACTTCATCTTAAGGTTGATGAACCTTGTGGACAATGTAAAAGTAAGAAAGACGTATTTAGCGGTTGTATTAGAGTCGACTAACAGTTAGTGTCCATTGGATAGTTGCAAAATTAAGACCAGCACAGTTTACCACTCCCGATTTAAAAAGAACATTTTGCAAATTCAGAAAGTTCTGTGTAATATCATGAGGACTGGACTGACTTGTCGTTGAAGTACTGTCCTTGGCGGTGCACTTGGTTCTCCAAGGTGAAGTTAAAAGTGACATGCTCCACTCGCTCCTTGGAGAAGAACTTGGTGCGCGAGGCATAGTCCTGCTTCTGGATGTACTTGATCATGTCAGGGAACCACACTGTCAGCCCATAGTAGCTGGGGGAGAAGCAAAAGACAAAAATGTGGCTTAACCAAACAAACATGATTACGTTTCTTCATTATGTTGAAACCAGTTGAGATAAGTATAAACCTTAATAATATCAATGCTCCGGTAAGTTAAGACGGCAGGAGCCACCATTTTTTTGGAATCTTTTTAGATTTGATATGACAAAACATTTCTTGAGCTTTTTGATTGAACAAAACAAGAAGCGGTTTGTGCCCAGGCCGCTGATAACCACTATGGTCCTGGTCTATGGCCCTGGTTCTGCTACCTGAACGACATGGTAAACCAGACAGCCATCATCATGAACGTGGTCCTTCTGTATTCTGGATTGAAGATGGCCAAGAAGTTACTCCGCACCTATAGCAACCCACAGAGAATAACTCAAATATGCATCTAGGTTTTACTGCTGACACGGTTTAAAAACGTAAAAACCCACTATAAAACACATTGCACAATTCTCTTTTTTAACCTAAGCATAAATTGGGCTTTGGTCATTTTGTATAAAAGCATCTGCTAAACGGTGTATGCAGTCACAAATGAACATATTCTGTATGAAATATAAAAGATATACACAGAAAATAACCATATTCTCATACCTTTATAGGGATCTTAACATGACTCTTACCTGGTGGAATAGGCTGGCCAGCTTCAATTTATAGCGTCGCAAAGTTGATATGTCTCCTCCCATGTCCACCAGCTCGTCCATCTGCTTTACAGTCTTGATGGTGGTGACCTGGGAAAAACAAGACCTTCCATCTTCAACTCGTTTGTGTGCAGTACATGTATACATTAGATTAGATTCGATGAAATTAGATTTTCCCGTGAGGGAACGTCTCGTTTGGAGTGGTAAAAAACTAAAACATAGCAGGTCTAGGCCACGCAGCAGACAACATCAGACACTCCCAGGCTGGGGACGTGGTTACACAATAACAAACAGCTGGGACAGGAGACTACAACTTCATAAACACGTTTTGCTGAAGAACCCTTAGATTCAAAGACTTTACATGTATGTGTGTCTCAGAAATACTCACAGAAAACACCTTCTCTGGGTGCCCCTTTGCTCTCATGTTGGTGTCGTGAACTTGTTTCAGAATCATCCAGCCTTCGTCGTGTTTTCCGTTCTGTTGGGAAATGATCGCATAGTTCATCAAAAACACTTACAGTTGAAACACATTACGAGTATTGCGATACATTATGTCTGTGTGAAGTGTCTAAGGGTATACTGTAATGTGCCTTAATTTCCATGAATTTGTACTAAAAGCTTATATTTAGGTTTATGCTACCAGAGTAAGACAGTTGTGCTAAACTCAACAATCAATCTGAAGAATCTGAAGAATTGAAAATACTAAATTCACAAGATCCCAGTTTGAACCTTTAAGGGTATTATCTGCAATATTTACTGCTGTTCAATAGTCAACTCAGGTAATGACATACAGTGCCTTCAGAAAGTATGAACACCCCTTGACTTTTTCAATATTTTGTTGTGCTACAACTAGGGACGCATGATATATCGGTAAGGATATCAGAATCGGACGATATTAGCTAAAAAATCATTGCCCTTGACAATCAACCGTTCTCTGTCGTGGATGATGTTGGCTTTTGCCGACTGGTTCGAGCACTGGTACACACTACCAAGTAGGCGCTATTTTTTAGATGTTGCCCTACCAGAGTTACACAATCTTGTTGAAACTCGCATCCACAAGCTACTTGTTATGGGCGTAACTGCTATTAGCTTCACGACTGATATTTGGACCAGCGATGTCAGCCCAATGAGCATCTGACAGCACAGTGGGTCGACAACGATTTCGTACTGAGGAAAGCCGTATTACATGCTCAAGAATGTGCTGGTTCTCATACCACAAAAATGCCAACACAGACCGTCGGGTTAACTTGGAAATGTACTCTCACAGAGGCTGTGAACAAGCAATTCGGTGGAATTCTCTCTTAGCCTCTACAGTGTCGCCACCATGTTCGATGCACACCCATGTTCGATGCTAGGTACAAGGACCGCTACCTGTGTGTGTGTGTGTGTGTGTGTTTGTGTGTGTTTCAACTATTTAACTGTACTAGAATGCTTAACAGGCAGCTAAAATGTTAAATATCGATTATCGGTATAGTTTTGTTTTTTGGCAAGGAAAATATTTGATATCGGTTTCGGACAAAAATGTCATATCGGTGCATCCCTAGTTACAGCCTGAATTTAAAATGGATTATATTGAGATTTCTGTTCACTGGTCTACACACAATACCCCATAATGTCGAGGTGGAATTATATTTTTCGAAATTTTTACAAATTAATAAAAATGTTAAAGCTTAAATGTCTTGAGTCAATAAATATTCAACTCCATTGTTATGGAGTAACAGGCAGGTGGAGAGAGTAAACAAGGATGTGGGTAGGTTTCTGCGGTCATATTGCCAGGACCGGCCGGGGGAGTGGGCAGCGTTCATCCCCTGGGCAGAGATGGCTCAAAACTCACTCCGCCACTCCTCCAATAACCTCTCTCCTTTCCAGTGCATACTGGTGTATCAGCCAGTTCTGGCACCGTGGCATCAGAGCCAGATTGAAGTTCCTGTGGTGGACAAATGGTTTAAGCGCTCGGAGGAGACCTGGGACGCCGCCCATGTGCACCTGCAACAGAAGGCAAGCGCCGACCGTCACCGCAGTGAGGCCCCGGTTTTCGCACCAGGGGATCGGGTCTGGCTCTCGACCCGGAACCTGCACCTCCGCTGCACTGCCGGAAGCTGGGTCCGCAGTGTGTGGGGCCATTCAAAGTCCAGAGGAACGAGGTATGCTATAGGTTATAGCTTCCCCCAGATTACCGTATTAATCCCTCGTTCCATGTGTCTCTCCTCAGGCCGGTGGTGGCTGGTCCACTCCAGGAAGCTGAGGTGCGGGAGGTCCCTCCGCCCCCTCTGGACATCAAGGGGGCCCCGGCGTATGCTGTTCGAGCCATCCTGGACTCGAGGCGTCGGGCGAGGGGCCTTCAGTACCTAGTGGAGTGGGAGGGGTACGGTCCGGAGGAGAGATGCTGGGTGCCGGTGGAGGACGTCTTAGACCCTTCGTTGCTGCAGGATTTCCACCGTCTCCACCCGGATCACCCTGCGCCTCGTCCTCCGGGTCATCCCAGAGGTCGGTGTCGGTGCGCTGCTGGAGCTGCGTGTCAAGGGGGGGGGGGGGGGGGGGGTATTGTCGGTCCCTCTCCTTGTTCAGGAGGCATTCGGCGGTCGACGTCACTGGCCTTCTAGCCCCCGCCAATCCACTTTTAATTTTCCACTTGTTTTGTCTTACACACCTGGTTTCACTCACCCAATTACCTGTTTATTATTTAACCCTCTGTTCCCCATGTTTGGTTGTGAGTGATTGTTTGTTGTATTGTGGTCCGTATTTGTGGGCTTGGTAATTCTCTTCTATTTTGATGACTGAGTAAAGTTACTTTTTTTTTACTCATCTCTGCTGTCCTCCGCCTGACTCCTCTGCACCAGCTACACATAGATCCTTACAATTGTAGTTACTCCACAATACTAACCTAATTGACAGAGTGAAAAGAAGGAAGCCTGTACAGAATGTTTGCAACAAGGCACTAAAATAATATTGCAAAAAAATGTGGCAAAGCGATTAACTTTGTGTCCTGAATACAAAGCGTCATATTTTTCAAGCATTGTGGTGGCTGCATCATGTTACCGGTATGCTTGTCATTGGCAAGAACTAGGGAGTTTTTTTCAGAATAAACAGAAACAGGCAAAATCCTAGAGGAAAAACTGCTTTCAGTCTGCTGTCCAACAAACACTGGGAGACAAATTCACCTTTCAACAGGACAATAACCTAAAACACACGGCCAAATATACACTGTAGTTCCTTACCAAGATGACATTGTTCCTGAGTGGCCTAGTTACAGTTTTGACTTAAATTGTCTTCAAAATCTATAACATTTTTTATTTTACTAGGGAAGTCCCTTAAGAACAAATTCTTATTTTCAATGACGGACATATTCAGGGGCAGAATGACAGATTTTTACATTGTCAGCTCGGGGATTCAATCTTGCAACCTTTCGGTTACTAGCCCAACGCTCTAACCACTAGACTACCTGCCACCCCGGCATCTATGGCAAGATGTCACGTTCTGACCTCTATTTCCTTTGTTTTGTATTTATTTAGTATGGTCAGGGCGTGAGTTGGGTGGGCAGTCTATGTTTGTTTTTCTATGTTTTGGGGCAGTTCTATGTTTTCGGCCTAGTATGGTTCTCAATCAGAGGCAGGTGTCATTAGTTGTCTCTGATTGAGAATCATACTTAGGTAGCCTGGGTTTCACTGTGTGTTTGTGGGTGATTGTTCCTGTCTTTGTGTAGTGTTCACCAGATAGGCTGTATTAGGTTTCACGTTCCGTTTGTTGTTTTCGTATTCATTTAGTTATTTCATGTATCGTCATTCATTCATTAAAGAACATGAGTAACCACCACGCTGCATTTCGGTCCTCTCTTTCAACAAACGAAGAACGCCGTTACAGAATCACCCACCAACCACAACAGGACCAAGCGGTGTGGTAATGGGCAACGGAAAAAGCAGCAGCAGGAGCAGCGCGAGGAGGTATGGACATGGGAGGAGGAATTAGACGGAAGAGGACCCTGGGCTCAGCCAGGAGAATATCGCCGTCCCAAAGAAGAACTGGAGGCGGCGAAAGCGGAGAGGCGCTGGTATGAGGAGGCAGCGCGGCGTCGTGGATGGAAGCCCGGTAGTCAGCCCCAAAAATGTATTGGGGGGGGGCTAACAGGGAGTATGGCTACGCCAGGTAGGAGACCTGAGCCAACTTCCTGTGGTTACCGGGGGGCTAGAGAGACCGGGCAGGCACCGTGTTATGCTGTGGAGCGCACGGTGTCCCCAGTGCGGGTGCACAGCCCGGTGCGGTACATTCCAGCTCCGCGTATCGGCCGGGCTAGAGTGGGCATCGAGCCAAGTGCCATGAAGCCGGCTCTACGCATCTGGTCTCCAGTGCGTCTCCTTGGGCCGGCTTACATGGCACCAGCCTTGCGCACGGTGTCCCCGGTTCGCCTGCATAGCCCAGTGCGGGCTATTCCACCTCGCCGTACTGGCAGGGCGACCGGGACCATTCAACCGGGTAAGGTTGGGCAGGCTCGGTGCTCAAGAGCTCCAGTGCGCCTGCACGGCCCGGTCTATCCGTCACCACCTCCACGCACCAGCCCTCCGGTGGCAGCTCCCCGTACCAGGCTGTCTCTCCGGCCCATCCTTGCAGGGGCTCCCTCCTCTCCAGCGCTGCCGGAGTCTCCCGCCTGTTCGGCGCTAGGAGAGCTACTCAGCCCAGCGTTGCCGGAGCTTCCCGTCTGCCCAGCGCCATCTGAGCTTCCCGTCTGCCCAGCGCCAGCGCCGCCCGTCTGCTCGACGCCGCCAGCGCCGCCCGTCTGCCCAGCGCCGCCAGTGCCGCCCGTCTGCCCAGCGCCAGCGCCTCCCGTCTGCCCAACGCCGCCAGCGCCGCCCGTCTGCCCAGCGCCGCCAGTGCCGCCCGTCTGCCCAGCGCCGCCAGTGCCGCCCGTCTGCCCAGCGCCGCCAGTGCCGCCCGTCTGCCCAGCGCCGCCAGTGCCGCCCGTCAGCCAGGAGCCGCCAATGCCGCCCGTCAGCCAGGAGCCGCCAGTGCCGCCCGTCAGCCAGGAGCCGCCAGTGCCGCCCGTCAGCCAGGGGCCGCCAGTGCCGCCCGTCAGCCAGGGGCCGCCAGTGCCGCCAGTCAACCAGGGGCCGCCAGTGCCGCCAGTCAGCCCAGCGCCAGCGCCGCCAGTCAACCAGGGGCCGCCAGTGCCGCCAGTCAGCCAGGGGCCGCCAGTCAGCCAGGGGCCGCCAGTGCCGCCAGTCAGCCAGGGGCCGCTAGAGCCCCTCCGCCCGGAGCAGCTGCCCCTCTGTCCCGAGCAGCTGTCCCTCTGTCCCGAGCAGCTGTCCCTCTGTCCCGAGCAGCTGTCCCTCTGTCCCGAGCAGCTGTCCCTCTGTCCCGAGAAGCTGCCCCTCTGTCCCAAGCAGCCCCTCTGTCCAGTGGGGTCATTGAGAGGGGTGGGCATGGTGAGTAAGCCACGGAGGCGGACAATAAGGCGGACTAAGACAATGGCGAAGTGGGGTCCGCGTCCCGCGCCAGAGCCGCCACCGCGGACAGACGCCCACCCAGACCCTCCCCTATAGGTCAAGGTATTGCGGCCGGAGTCCGCACCTTTGGGGGGGGGGGTACTGTCACGTTCTGACCTCTATTTCCTTTGTTTTGTATTTATTTAGTATGGTCAGGGCGTGAGTTGGGTGGGCAGTCTGTTTGTTTTTCTATGTTTTGGGGCAGTTCTATGTTTTCGGCCTAGTATGGTTCTCAATCAGAGGCAGGTGTCATTAGTTGTCTCTGATTGAGAATCATACTTAGGTAGCCTGGGTTTCACTGTGTGTTTGTGGGTGATTGTTCCTGTCTTTGTGTAGTGTTCACCAGATAGGCTGTATTAGGTTTCACGTTCCGTTTGTTGTTTTCGTATTCATTTAGTTATTTCATGTATCGTCATTCATTCATTAAAGAACATGAGTAACCACCACGCTGCATTTCGGTCCTCTCTTTCAACAAACGAAGAACGCCGTTACACAAGACTTGAAAATGGCCATCTAGCAGTGATCAACAACCAACTTGACAAATCAACAGCCAATAATTTTTTTAAGATAAATGTGCAAATATTGTACAATCCAGGTGTGCAAGCTCTTAGAGACTTACCCAGAAATAGTTGCAGCTGTAATCGCTGCCAAAGGTATTGCTGCCAAATGTATTTTCTTAGGGGGTTGAATACTTACGTAATCAAGATATACTATTGTTTTAATGTTCATTTAGTTTTTTTAAATGTTAGTATTTTTCTTCCACTTTGACATTACAGAATATTTTGTGTAGCTCATTTACAAAAAAATACAATTAAATCCATTTTAATCCCACCTTGTAACACAACAAAATCATGTCAAGGGCTTGTGAATACTTTCTGAAGGCACTTTATCCCACGCATCCCATTCCTTCCAGATAGATTCTATGGTACCAGTTATGCATACATACAGTTGAAGTCGGAAGTTTACATACACTTAGGTTGGAGACATTAAAACTTGTTTTTCAACCACTCCACAAATTTCTTGTTAAGAAACTATAGTTTTGGCAAGTCGGTTAGGACATCTACTTTGTGCATGACACAAGCCATTTTTCCAACAATTGTTTACAGACAGAAATGTCCTCTGGTCTGATGAAACAAAAATAGAACTGTTTGGCCATAAAGACCATCATTATGTTTGGAGGATAAGACCATCATTATGTTTGGAGGAAAAAGGGGGAGGCTTGCAAGCCGAAGAACACCATCCCAACCGTGAAGCACGGGGGTGGCAGCATCATGTTGTGGGGGTGCTTTGCTGCAGGAGAGACTGGTGCAATTCACAAAATAGATGGCAACATGAGGCTGGACAAGTATGTGGATATATTGAAGCAACATCTCAAGACATCAGTCAGGAAAGGAAGTTAAAGCTTGGTTGCAAATGGGTCTTCCAAATGGACAATGACCCCAAGCATACTTCCAAAGTTGTGGGAAAATGGCTTAAGGACAACAAAGTCAAATATTGGAGTGGCCATCACAAAGCACTGACCTCAATCCTATAGACAATTTGTGGGCAGAACTGAATGGCGTGTGCGAGCAAGGAGGCCTACAAACTTGACTCAGTTACACCAGCTCTGTCAGGAGGAATGGGCCAAAATTCACCCAATTTATTGTGGGAAGCTTGTGGAAGGCTACCCGACACGTTTGATCCAAGTTAAACAATTTAAAGGCAAGGCTACCAAATACTAATTGAGTGTTTGTAAACTTCTGACCCACTGGGAATGTGAAGAAAGAAATAAAAGTTGAGATAAATCATTCTCTCTACTATTATTCTGACATTTCACATTCTTAAAATAAAGTGGAGATCCTAAGTGACCTAAGGCAGGGAATTTTTACTCGGATTAAATGTCAGGAATTGTGAAAAACTGAGTTTAAATGTACTTGGCTAAGGTGTATGTAAACTTCCGACTTCAACTGTATATGGCTTCAAGTGATTGAGGTTAGAATTGGTTAAACTGCTTCTAAATGGAGAAAGTGATCCCTGCTTACCTCTAAGAAGAAGCGCGGGCTTTCTGGCATGGTGGTGAGAGAAGCAATAGCCGCAACAGAGGGAAATGCACACACCAGGACGAACACACGCCAGCTGTGGAACTGGTACGCAGAGCCCATCTGGAAACTCCAGCCTGGGAGGAGAGGAAGCAGAGAGAGAGAAATGGGACAAAGCACAAACCGTATAAACCTGCGTAATCCCTAGATACAACTTTGTGGTAAGGCATTTTGAGCACTTTTGGGACAATATCCGTGATGATTGAATTCCCGCCATAGGCTACTCACCATAGTGTGGGATGATGGCCCATGCCATAGCTGAGGCATAGATGCCACCAATCATCCAGAACATGCAGAGCCAACTGAGGTGCTCCCCACGTTTCTCCTGGGCCAGAAACTCTGAGTAGTAGGAGAACACAATGGGGATGGAACCACCGATCCTGTAAGGATTAACACAGAGAAACAAACCACTGGAAGTTGAGCTGGACTTTCTAATCCTGTTCCTGTTTAATCTTTTTGGAAAATCTGTAAATGAAATCAAACTTGGGGAGAATACTTGGTAGTAGGGGTGCTACTTGGCTTCTGTGAGGGTGCTCTTTGGATGAAATGTCCTTCTTAGCATTAAAGCAAAAAAACATATACTGTGGGGAGAACAAGTATTTGATACACTGCCGATTTTGCAGGTTTTCCTACTTACAAAGTATGTAGAGGTCTGTAATTTTTATCATAGGTACACTTCAACTGTGAGAGACGGAATCTAAAACAAAAATCCAGAATATCACATTGTATGATTTTAAGTAAT